>NC_081186.1:84191084-84495251 GCF_029867415.1 Vicia villosa | reverse complement strand
TGTCATGACATTATTAGGTTGATCAAGGTACCATTCCTTAGCTTTTCCAATTAAGGAATGAGGAAAAAGTCTCCTGAACACCTGTTCTTCTTGGTCTTCCGGAGCACCAATTGTTCCGGCGATCTCGTAGAACTTTGTTAGATGAGTAAATGGATCCTCGTGATCTGCCCCTGTGAACGGATTTTGGTATAATAATTGAAGTAACCCCGTCTTCATTTCGGAGTTTCTTCCATTGGCCTGATCACGAGCAAATTGTGCATTGAGACGAGGGCTGTTAACACATGGCCCTCGAGCTGGAGGATCCGCAGCCATTTCTTCCTCAACCAAGTTTTCAACAGGAGTTGAAGAAGAAGATGCCTCTTGTTGCTGTCTTCTTTCCCTAGCTAGTTGTCTCCTCCTACGAGTTTTGCTATTCTCTCTACGAGCAGTCCTCTCAATCTCAGGATCAAAAAGGAGTTGATCTGCAGGTACACGTCCTCGCATAAACTGTAATCTGAAAAACTAACCAAGCAAATTAACAAACACAAGGAAAATAAATTTAGAAACAAGATATTAATTATAAGACTCAATACAAAACAAACTATTGCAATGCTTGCAATATCTAAACAACAATCCCCGGCAACGGCGCCATTTTGTTGAAATAGTATTGTGGTGTACTTTTCGTTATTATCGTATCCACAGGGATTATTGCGATATCACCGCCGTTCTATAGCCTATTTTGTCTTGAGTTAATGTTACTTTAAATTTGGGTTTGCAAATGGTCATTCAATTCTTTTAGTAGCAAAGAGTAAATTAATGAAAGTTCTAAGTTAAAGAAAATGTATCAAGATTCGATTTCATCGACCTAAATTTGTATGTCTCCTTATAAATATACGTATATGAACATGGTAACGATCAACATAATTACGTATCGACGCCTATATCGTCCGTGTCCGCAACGATATAGTTAGATTTACCGTATTGTTTAACCGACGATTTCTCCACCGTTTAAACAATACAAATAACGTTTTAAAACCGATACTAAGTAAACATCAAACGCTAAATCCATGTCTGCAATTTATAGTTTGATAGATGATAAAGTTAGATCTAGATACAAATATTGATGTCTCAAACACTTATACCAAAGAAAAAGCTTAAATAAACAAACTAAACCATCTATATTGATCATCACTTGTTCATACACATATATTCACAAGAAAAACCTACAAAAGGCTAGGAAGATTACATCTTATCTTGATACAAAAGAGATTTAGCTATCCATGAAAATGGTAGCTTGCTCAAGAAGTAAAGGATGAAGATCAACAAGCATCAAAGGCGATTAATCGACGATCAAAGCTTCCAATCTTCAATTCTTTGTTTGCTACAGTGCACAAGTGTTCTTTAGCTCTCAAGATCAACCAACCAACACAAAATATCTGAAAACCCCTTAATATAGCATTTCTGAATTCTGTCCAGGGCGCGTCGCGCCCTCCAGCGCGCTACGCGCCATTACACTTAAAATTATAAACCGCCCATGCGCGCGACGCGCGCAACTCTCTGTCTGGAAGCTCCAAAATATCTTGCCCAGGGCGCGACGCGCCCACATCCCAGCGCGACGCGCGCATACTTCTGCCAGTGAATCTCTTGTCAAGATCAAGACAAGCTCCAAACATCCCAAAATTGGCCAAAACCTACACAATCATAACTAAAACACATATTAACATAAAATGAAAGCTTAATATTATAAACTATAAATAATTATCTAAAACTTCAGGGAATTGCACGAATATCTGATAAAAACGGTCGAAAGGTGCCATTAAGTAAACTAAATATAAACACAATTTGGCACCTAACAGAGATAAAGAGATACTAAATGATAATAAATTGAAGATAGTGAACAATAATTATCATTTCAACTTCCAAGATACTGAAAAGACAAAGGGATGAAAAAATAATAACTTCCCGAGGCAACAAATCAATATCTTGTCAGTTTCTAAGAAATGGAAAATGAAGAGGTGAAAAGGTGTAATGATGAGCAGGTATAGCATGCATTGGGGGCTATTGGTGTTTAAAATTCCAAGAATTTAAGATAAACATGCAACATGACTGATATTCCAACAATCCAATCACATTTACTTTTAGTTGTAGAAGATTCAAATCTCCTATTTGGAGCAGGTTCCTTATTTAAAGTCTTACTTTTATTTAATCATTTTTGTCTTGCACTTGCTTTAATTGATTTATTATCTTGCTTGTCTTTATTGCTATTTTAACATGCTCAACTTTAATATGCTTACTTTCATTTCCTTGTATGGCTAAACTTTTAAAGATTAGAATGTAAGGATCGTTGTCATGATAAAATTCCATATATTGTATCTGTAGAAACACTTTAGGGAATGTTTTAACTTTTAACACAAGTTTTATGTACTTAATTGTTTGGATAAGATCGAAAGTCGTCCTATTTTTAAAGTTAAACTAGGTTAGTTTTTAACCATTCAAAAAGGGCAAAAGTGTTTTGTCTAGTTAATTAGGAATCTTTGACGCTTTTAGAAAATGATTTTGAAACTATTTTCAGACGCGTTTATGGGTTTGAAATCTGATTCTTGAGCGAAGACCATGAATCTCTTTTGAGTCAAATGTTCTAAGTCAAAGCTACTTTTTTACTAAGTCAAGGAATCAATTTCTTAAAAATAGGTTTACTTCTTTAACGCTAAAAGCACCTTTTATAAGTGACAATAGAAGGAATTGATTAGAGAGTAAACTCGGTTCTTAGTCCGCAAAAGTGACAAGTTCTCGTTAAATTGATTCTTTTCAAAAGTAGAAAATATTTCCACGTAAGTAGTTTTATTCAGAAACAATCAGAATATTATCTGACTGATGCTAATTACATTCGAGTCTGTCTTTTATCTGCAATTTACTTTATCCCTTTTATTTCCTTGCATTGTATACTCTCGAACAACTAAGTTGACCCGCCTTAGATAAGCACCCTAACAATAAAAGTCGATAGATTGACAATTGGTCTATGTGGGAACGATAATCTTTTGTATTACTTTGACGTGATTCGTATACTTGCGATTTACATCATATCTGAAATTCTGGCGTAATAGATCCAAATGTCGAGAAAGATGTCGAGACATGTGATCAGTCAAAAACAATGAGCAAAGAATATACACAGAATTATGCCAAACTGAAAGATAAAAGACACCAGAAATTGTTGACCCAGTTCGGTGAAATCACACCTACTCTAGGGGCATACCAAGCCAGAAATGAAGTCCACTATCAGCAGTATTAATTCAGAGTTAAACTAGTCCCAAGCGAACTCCTCACTTAATCCCTACCCAATGACCCTTCTACCTAGGTCCTCCCTAGATATGGAATATCTCCATCCCACTTCCAATCATCGCAATGATGTTGTACAGTTCTCTAGTTCCAAGAGCTATAGCAACGGCCTAATATCCATCTCCTTCTAATCCAAATATATAAAAGTTTGGAAGACACACTTCTATGATAATACCTAACCAAGAACCTTGACTATGACCACGAACCTGGAGTTACTTCAAATCTTCCTCCAAGAACAATACTCATCTTGCCTACAGGCTTCGAGGATCACATAGGTAACCTTCCCACCGGCCGGGAAGTTAACCTTGAAAAACCCTAATGACTACATCTTTTATGCTTGGTGGTTATCTTATTTTTCTAGGTTACAAAGTCTTCAATTTATAACCTATACCCAACTGGATTTGGGCCTTCAATCACAGCAAATTTGCTGTTCTAATATAGCAGTAACTTCTGCTACAATCAAGATCTTCAATCTGTTAGTTTCCAAGAATATCTATATAGTTAGAAACTATATAATCTTCAATATTCTGATTTGATTCGCCTGAAAGATTCTTCAAATCTTCATATTGATTCTTCAAACCTGTCATATAATATATCACGCCTTTATTTGATTTGCACAATATCCCTGAATATTCTGCAATCTTATGTTATAATTAGAACACATAGATTTAATTCTTCAATTCAGCTCGGCATGATGTCGTAACATCCCATGTGATTTGTTATTCTAGATGTTGAATTGCTCCAACATAACATGTTCTATCATTCCAGTGGAATTCATTGTTGTACCTGTTGTTCTTATATATTTATACATACTGATCCTTTTATTTGTTTTACAAAAATTAAGCCAACTCTAAAACTAGAGAACTAACAATAGCAATAAAATTGACCTTAGCCTCTTTGACTCGTTGTTTACCTTTATAAGTAGAACACAAAGACTCAAAGATAGTCGTAGCAATAGACTTATCAATGATCTTGATATACTCATAATGAGGTAGAGCTTTTATCAGAATGCCTCTAACTCTATAAGGTTTTTTGTAAATCCTCATATGAGCTGGTGTGAGAGTTTTTCTATCATCCATCATTCCAACACCATTGACCTCAATGTCAATGCCATCCTAAAGGATATCCCACAACTTATCATCAAGACCGATGATGTAAGTATTCATCTTGCTTTTCAACCATTCAAACTGAATGGAATTTCCACTTAATGAATGAGGCCTTGCAGAATAGTGACTCCTTTCAGGAGCACTATATTCATTTGGTATACCAGTACCCCTAAAATTACTAACTTCATGAGAGCCAATCATATTTTTCTCTTTAGGATCTTTTTCTGTACCACAATTAAGTGTTTAGCACAGACCGTGCTCTGATGCCAATTGAAAGTGAGAAAAATACACAAGAAGAGGGGTTGAATCGTGTATTGTGACTTCATTTTGCTTCTTAAAAATAGATTCAGAAGCTGAATAAATTTAGAGTAAAAGTTTAAAGAGTTAGCAACCAAAATAGACAAAATGCATAAGCAATAAGTAACAGGACACAAAAATTTATCCTGGTTCCTCTACAACTAAGAGTAATCTAGTCCCCGTGTCCCACAAGAGATTTTTCACTATAGTAAAAACCTAATTATAAACTGCTCAAGAAAACCAGCATTATACTACCTTTGCTCAATCAACCTAGAAAGAGACTTCTACTCAAGAAACCTAGCAAGAGACTTCTTTCGCTCAAGTAACCTAGCAAGAGACTTCCTCTATACTTTTAAACAAATATTTAAGATAAATATACAACAAGATGCACTTGATATATAATCAGTGGTGCATAGAGAATACTCACAAACAAAGACCGCAACACTTGATATTTCTAACCTACAAAGATAAGAAATCCCAATACCATGTGCAATACAACAAATAGATACAAAAGCTTAGTGGAGAGTTTCCAGTTTTTATTCTAGTTGTAATATCTCGTTACTTATTTTGTTGTTATCTTCCTTTAAATCTTTAGCTCCTTATATAGAGGCGGCAAAAGAGTCGTTGGAGATGACTTGCACAAATGTCTGTGCTGAGAAGCAGTTCCAAGAGAGAGGCGTTGGAGGTTGGTACTGTGAAGTTCTTCATCTTCTAAGTAAAAACTTTATCAACGGTGTATTTCTCAAACATAGCGACCACAAGGATGTTGGAGCAGACTAAATAGGTCGTGTCAAAATACCTTGAGCCTTGCACTAGGAAACCCTTGTTGACTTTCTCTATAATCTGGGTTTTGACAAGATAGAACTGCTTTGCACACGGAGTACGGAACAGAGGCACAAAAACTATGTTTTTCCCAGGCCATCAGAATTTGAGCTGTCATTAGAAGCTAAGATTCCAAGGGTTGAGTCATCAAAATCTGATCCTTTAGAATATGAGTCATTTGCTTCTCTTTATAAGCTATTTAACATGGTCAGAACCAAGTTAATTTAGAGTGTATGATTCTGCACACTTGAACAAATGTTACTATACCAAAATGTTCTTTAAGTACTTTGTTATCATCAAAGCGTAAGGAGTATGAATAGATTTTGTCCCAACATTATTTTGATAAGGTTCAACGACCCTTTGATTTTAGTGAAAATTCTTTCTCTGTTTCAATGCTTACATTTATTTACCAGTCTAATATTTTTAGTCTCCAAGTCACTAAACCATTTTCTTTGTTGAGCAGGTGTCGAGTTACTCATTTAAGTTGGTTTATGCAACTATGAGTGTTAAATTCAAAAGAATCTTTTGGGATCACGATTACTTGTATTTTAAAAATGCTTTGGTTCTTGCTAAAATTGAAGCAATACACCTGTTGATATATGATCAAGTTTGTGAAATGAGATTGACACTTGTTCAAGTATGTTGACTTGTCATATATATATAAAATAGCGGAAACTTTAATAGTCTTTAAAAACGCTATTAAAGACCAAAAAAAGCGCTATTAAAAGCTTATTTTGGCGTTAACACGACAAATACTATTTTGGCTCCCATGAATTTTTTGTCAGGAAGGAATATATCTAAGAAATTTTTCTCCAGTGAGTTTTAGTTGGTCATCATATGTATTGGTTAATCAATATACCATTTTTCAATTTTTCCAATCAATGAATATGGAAACAATCTCATGAATATTTCTTTTTCCTCAGCTTCTGGATCTCCGAGTGTATTAGACAGCCCATAGAATTTTGGGAGATGTGTATAAGGGTCTTCATGATCCATTCCTGCAAAAGTCCTATTTCCTTCATGTTGAGAAGGTCAAGAATGGGCTGAAAAGAAAAATTGTTGCAGTAGTTTGGTTAGTGTCTGTTTGGAGTATTTCGTTATCTAGAAATGATTTCATATTTAACCATTTTAATCCATCTTTTGATGATTGTATGTCAGTCATTGTTTTTAGATCTTGGATTTGGCTTTCATCTTGTTGTACGATATTATTTGGCTGTAATTTTCATACTTGAAATACTCATCCTTCCCTTTATTTTGGGAGGTACGTAGAGGTTTTCCGTATTGTAATTTTGGTTGAGAAGCCTTTTCTCTTTTAATAGATATCTTGCCTATTAAAAAAAAATTAATAAACATGTTTTCATCTCAGTCTATAGGGTATTCTTTTTCGATCTCGCTATATAAGATAGTCGTTTTAGTCTATTGTACCATGACATTCCACCACCGTTATTATTTTCATTGTTGTTATTTATGTTGGCATTTTTCTCATTGTTGTTGTTTATATTGGCATTTTTCTCATTGTTGTTGTTATTGTTTTACTAGTATCTCCCATGGTTTTTGGTTTTGAAACAAAAGACTATTTTATATATTTTCTTTTGGCTAATAGTTTCTCCATTCTTATCTTGATGTTGTTTCTATGTGCGATTCGTTCTATTTTAGATTGAACAAGAGTTGTTCTTTGGGAACCTTACCTCGCATAAACAAATATCAACACAGCTAGCCAACACGATTAGTATGTTAGTGACTATAAACAAAAATAGGCATAAATATGAATAGATGTAAACAAAATACTTAAAATGATAAAAGCATCGCAATGTCTTTAAAAACTAATGACAGTTGCCCAACAACAACAAAATTGATTTCACAACTGGGAGTATATTTTTGCAGTCTTCATAAGAACTGGTTGTGTTTTAAAGATCGTTCAATAGTCTCTTTGATTTTAAGTATGGGTGGTCAAAGTTTATTTCTTTATGAAATTGAATTAAAAGAAAATAAATTAACTTTGATGTCAATAGTTGAGAAAACTTGTTGGAACTAGATTTTATCGACCTATCCTAGTATAGGATCTTGAGTTTGCCACTTTAGCTAGTTGTGTTGCTTAACCTTGGAGTTGCTTGACTCTGAAGTTATCTTGTGTGACCATTACTAGCTTAAAGCGACCATGTTCTTCATTTAGTGAACTTGTTTTTTCGGTAGGTGTTTTTTCTTGCTTGGCAAGGTCTTTGAGTGTTGCTTGTATGTTTTCTTAATTCTTTTTATCCGTACTTAATTTCTTGCTTGGCGAGGTAGTGTTGTTTGTATGTTTTCTTAATTCTTTTTATCCGTACTTAATGAATACACACTTAAAAAGTTTTTTTACAAATATTTTATCTCATTTTAGTGATATTTTATCTCATTTTAGTGATAAATTGAAGTTTTTTCTTTTGATTATTTGTGAATTAAGTTTACTCCACCCTAAAATAAAAGTATCAAACATCAATCCGTTATTGGATCCTTCTGCCACCTCAAACTACCTAAAAGTATCAACAAAAATACGAGATGTCAACTCTAAGAAACAAAAACAAAAAAATACAAAAATATCAAGATGGAGAAAGACACTGAGCTTAAACAAATTTTCTCCTGTGAATTCCTCAATGAATGTTAATTTATGTTCTACTAGTATGTACTTGTATTGTCCATTTCATCTCTTTTTTTAAAGTATTAAAATACAGGTCAGACCACCAAATCGTATAACACATTTAAAATTTAAATTGAATTCAATTTTAGCAGCCAAGAACCAACTGGATCAACCCAATATAGGAGTATCCCATTGACATGTGTTAGTCCAATGAGTTGTATAGCAACTACTAGATCATATCAATCCATTTTACAGCTCTATTCATAATGTCACATGCTCATGCATGCGCATATCACCACTAGTAGTCAAACATTACCACCATTACAAGTAAAACATGTTGAATCTTAGGGGGTACTAATATTAAATTACTAGTAATATCATGCATAGTTACCTAGGAATTAACTTTATTCCTAATAAACACCTTCCTCGATCACAAACAAAGTCAATAAAAACATTAAAATAAATCAACAAATTTATAAATGATTCCAAATTCCAAAACCAATGTGCTATCTCTTCCTTTAATTTATTCACTTCCAAAAGCAAAGCAATCTCTCTCTCTCACTCTCTCTCTACACCACCGCCCTATTCAACCATTTACCTTCAAACCACTTTCATTTCATCACTAGTAAAACACAAACAATAACACTGAACGAGGTAACCTACCAGTCACCTTCATCTTTTCTTTCTTTTCATCTCTCTCTTTCTCTCACACACAAATGGACCAACCTCTTCATCATCTTCAAGAAACCAAACCCACCGCCATCACCGTTGCTACAACCACTCCAAGCGAAACATCTAACAACAGCACTGATAACAGCAACAGTAGCAACAACAACACCAACACCAACAACACCACTATTAAGAATCGTAAATCTAAAGGTAAAGGTGGACCTGATAACAACAAATTCAGATACCGTGGTGTTAGACAACGTAGCTGGGGTAAATGGGTTGCTGAAATTCGTGAGCCTCGTAAACGTACTCGTAAATGGCTTGGCACTTTCTCTACTGCTGAAGATGCTGCTAAAGCTTATGATCGTGCTGCTATTATTCTCTACGGTTCTAGGGCTCAGCTGAATCTTCAAACCTCTGGTTCTTCGTCCAATTCTTCTCAAAACGATTCATCTTCTTCCAATCGTAACTCGTCTTCTTCTTCCGCAAATACTCTCCGTCCTTTACTTCCTCGTCCTTCTGGTTTTTCTGTTTACAATAACCTCGTACCTTTTGGTGTTTACAATAATTTCCACCATCATCATCATCATCAACAACAACAACCGGTTTTCAATAATAATAACATTCATCATCATCATCATCAACAACTGGTGCAAGTGCAACTTCAACAGCAGCAACAATATAACCAACAACAACAGATTCAAGATTTTGAGCAACATGCAAGTGGTGGTTCAACTTCTGCTAGGTCAATTACCTCGTACCAGAATATTCATGGTGTTTGTAATGATCAAGAACAACATGCAGAAGATGTTTTGAATCAGCAACAGAAGAATACTACTAATAATAATAATAATGTTCAGAATTGTGATGTGGATGAGGGAATTATGAACAGTTCAAATTTGATGGGTTCATCAAGTCTTGATGGAACAGTGGTGGATCCAGATCCAGAAGGTGTTTGTGTTGGTTCTCCAAATTCTATGTGGCCTTTGACAAGTGATTTATGGGATTATAATGATCCTCTCTTCTTTGATTTTTGAAGAAATTTTTATTTATTTTTAATTGTTGCAGGTTTCTTTATTTGATTCTAAATTTTTTTTTTTTGGTATTGTTTTGATTGGACTGGATTTAGTATACTCAATAAAAGGTGATGATTTCAATAAAATTATGTTGATGGTTGATTTTGATACTAATATGATGAATATATAAAGTAAGTTTATTATAATTATTGTGGAAGTGTTCATGTGAAGAACAAACCCTAGTGATTTAGTTGGTGATGTGGTGCTTTCTTTTGCAATGAATGAAAAGAGGTAAGTCTCCTTTTGTCTATTCTTATTTTGTTGTGAGTTCTTACTTCTTATTATCTTTCTTCTATTATTCATCATATTTTAGAATTGATACATAATTCAACTTCATTGCATGGTTGATTAATTAGTGCTAATATTGAATTTTTTACTAACTAATTTACATATAGTTTTTTTTAATAAGCAATTGGATATAAGAAAGCGCACTAGGGGTGCAACCTTTACATCGAAAACGTACTTGAAAGATTAATTACAAAGTAATGGCAATTTATACCAATGATAAAAAAAATATCCTACTTGGAAGATCCTTGTTGCTTGTCCATCTCCATGAGAAAAACATGATGTTTGAAATCATCTCGTCAAAGCTAAAAATGCCATCATTAAAAATTATATTGTTTCTCATATTCCAAATGCACCAAATCAAAGCTATCCATATGTTATTTAGATTAGCTTTAATGTTATTGTTTTTCACCTTCTCTTGAATGCTCCCAAAGCTCTTGAACTCCTCAAGAGAAAAATTCAAATCATTCTCCAACCATGTATAGATTCTACTCCACACCTCCTTTGTGACATGGCAATGGAAGAAGAGGTGATCCAATGTTTCCGGATGATTAGTGCAAAATAGACAATCTATGGAAGTGAGAGTGGTCACACCTCTTTTGACGAGTTGGTCTTTTAAAGGAAGCCTATTGAGGAGAAATCTCCACGCAAAAATCTTGATCTTTGCCGGTAAGTTTGTCTTCCAAATGACGTCCAAACTCTTGATGATAGGATTTGGCCAAGCTGTCTCCTTTGCATTTGATACCAAGTGCGACACACTCGACACCGTGAAGGCTCCGTTTGTATTTACGTTCCAATGGAAACCGTCCATTGACATCGGATCCGGCACCATCCCTTGAAGCATCCTTTTCAACTCCCTAAGCTCTTCGGTTATTGCCGTGGTCGAATTGAATGAAATGATGGGAGGGGCACTCCGAGCCGGAGGGTTCAACACTTCCTCCCCAAAAATGTCTTCTAGATTCCAAAAAATTTCTCCGTGATTGAAGTGAAAGAGGTCGCTCACCGTGCTTAGTTTGTTGGTTGTTTTGTCAAACAAATGCGGAAAAACAACGCGGAGCGGTTGATCAACCAACCAACAACTAAGCCAAAAAAGAATGTTGTTCCCTCTCTTGAACTCACATTTAACCCAATCATTAAAGCCTTCTCCGAAATCGTCTTCTTTGAAGTCATTAAGGACTATGTCTCGCCACCAACGTGAGTCCTCCCTATTTAAAAGATCCTTGTTAGAAGCTAACACCTTTAATTTGGGATTGTGATATCTCAAGAGTAAGAATCTACTCCAAATAGCCTTATCTTCCTTTAAAATTCTCCATTTCCATTTAAGAAGAAGGGATTTATTCATATCTCCGATATCCCTAATTCCTAACCCACCTTTCTCTCTTGGTTTGCACACATTCTCCCACTTCACCCAATGTATGCATCTTGATTTAGTGTTCCCGCACCACAAAAAGTTGCTAAGAAGGCTTCTTATAACATGGATGATTTTACTCGGAGCTTTGTAGAAGGAAAGAGTGAAAATAGGAATAGCGTTAAGAACGGAGCCAATTAAAGTCACCCTCCCTCCTATGGAAATGTTCCTTCCCTTCCAATTGGAAAGTCTTGATATTATTTTGTCGATCACCTCTTGCCAAACCTTCTGCTTGTTCGCACCTTCTCCCACCCAAATACCGAGGAATTTAAACGGAAAACAACCTTTTTTGCAAGCAAGGAACTTTGTCGCCGAATTTGTTTACCAATCTCCTATGTGAGTTCCATAAAAATTGCTTTTATGAAAATTGATCTTCAATCCGGAAACCAAATCAAAACCTCTCAATAACACTTTTATACTCCAAAGGTTATCATAAGAAGGTTCTCCTAGAATGATTGTATCATCCGCGAATTGGAGGATGTCCACAAAGTCATTGGCTCCATACTTGAAAGGTTTAAAATCTCCCACCGCCACGGAGTTCTTGGTTAAAGCGGTTAAACCTTCCATAGCAAGAACAAACAAAAAGGGTGACATCGGGTCTCCTTGTCTAAGACCTCTTTGAACCTTGAATTCTCTAGTTGCACTTCCATTTACCATCACGGACATGAAATTGGTAAAAATGCTAGCTTCCATCCATTTCATCCATCTTTTACCGAAACCCATTTTCACCAAAATCCACCGTAAGTAATTCCAATAAATTGAGTCATACGCCTTTTCGAAGTCCACTTTAAGTAATAAACACCCCTTCTTCTTCCTCTTCGCCCAATCAAGAATTTCATTCACCATTAACACTCCATCCATCATACTTCTTCCCGGAACAAAAGCGGTTTGATTGGAAGAGACCAATAAATCCACAACTCCTCTCATCCTATTCGCTAGCAACTTTGCAATGATCTTATAAATACTCCCCACTAAACAAATGGGTCTATATTCAAACAAGTCTTGCGGATTCTTCTTTTTGGGAATAAGAGCTAGAAAAGATGAGGTGATGGATTTAATGAGAATACCTTTGTGATAGAAGTCGTTGCAACACTTCATAATGTCCTCTTTGACGATGGACCAATGCCTTTTGTAAAACTCCAAAGAAAAACCATCCGGACCCGGACTCTTGTTACCATCACACGACCATATAGCTTCCTTCACTTCGTCTTCATCAAAAGGTTTCTCTAAATCCGAAGATTCTTCCAAAGTTAAGGAGTTGAAATTAATCCCTCTTAGCTTCGGCCTTGAATAACAATCTTCTTTGAAGAATTCTTCAAAATGCTTGAAAGTGTACTCTTTCATCTCTTCCGCTCCCTCCAATCTTCCCTCCGAAGAATCTATGGAACAAATAGTATTCTTTCTTCTTCTTTCTTTCAACGAATTGTGAAAATAACGGGTGTTATCATCGCCTTCGGAAAGCCAAAGTTGTCTCGACTTGAGTCTAAGAAGGCCTTCTCTCTTATTTAAGTTATCCCAAAAGTCCTCCGCCGCTTTTAATCTTTCCTTCACCACATCTTCCGGAGCGTTACCTGCAAAATGAACAAACGCGTTATCTAAAGAATGCATCTCTCTCCCGCCCTCGTTGATTTTGAGATCTATCCACCCATAGACATTTTTGTTCCACCAAGCTAATCGGTTTTTAAGAGTTTTCAACTTTTCGACCAAGCAATAATCTCCTCTTCCTCTAATCACAATCTTCTTCCATTCCTCCTTCACAAAGTTTTCAAATTCCACGTGCTTGAACCATAAATTATTGAACTTAAAAGGTTTAGGGCCCCAATTCTTTCTATTTTCTTTCAACCAAATAGGTGCATGATCGGACACATCCCTCTCTCCTATGTATTGTCCCTCCACCTTCCAATCTTCCACCAAATCATCCGATAGAAGGAATCTATCTAACCGACTCATAGATTTACCATTACTTTTAATCCAAGTGAACTTTCCTCCTATGGTTGGAAGATCCACCAACTCCATATCTTCTATGAAATCTTTAAAAGACACGATCTCCCTTCTATAACTATGACTTGATATCCCGATTCTCTCTTCTAAAGAGTGTTGCACCCCAATTTTTGACCTCTGAGATCCCATCATTTTCTAAGTGTTATGATCATTATTGTTATACCCCAAAATTTGCCTGCGTTTTTTTAAAAAAAAAGAGAAGTCAACAAACTTCTGTCTAAAAATTTGGAGTTTTATACAATCTTGGATTTTTATTTCATAAATATCCTGATTTTATGAATACTCAATTTTTAGAATTTTTTATACAGTATTTTGGTTCGCTGTTAAATTTATTCTTACATAAACGCCAAATACTGTTTATCACTTCATACACTGTTTATTTGAGATTTATTTTTAGATAAATAATGCTGACGCAGTTGGTACAGAATTAAAATTTGCAGGCGCGGAGTCCGGGTTTCAGATTATACTGGTAACAATTAAATTATTATTGGTTTTATTTCCCACTAATTTTTATTTTTATACTATATTATTTTTTCAAAATCTTTTTCTTTCTTTTCAAATATCTTCCTTTCTTTTCAAATCTCTTTCTTTCAAATTAAATTCTAGCTTTATTTTATACCCCTTTTCTTTTCAAAACCTACCATACTTTTTTTTCAAATCCTACTACTATTCAAAACGGTAACACTCCATTCCCAACGTCTCTATCTCTCTCTTTTCACTCTATAAATACTCCTCATTTTTTCCATAAATTCTCACATCAAATTTCACTCATCTCCCAAATTTCTATCACACTATCTCATAATTATTTTCTCTTCTTCCCCGGCAAAAATGGCAAAGTGGATGGATACACTTTTTCTTATAGTCGTCACTATTTTTACGGTGATCATGTCCTTCTTCTGTCTGCATAGTCCTGAAAAATGCGGACCTGCGATGGTTACACTTCCGATCATCTATTTTCTGTTGTTCATAGCATGGATTATTAATCGTCATATGTAAAGTTTGTCGTATCTTCTGTTTTTTAGAATGTACCGTTCTTTATGTTTACCGTACTGTTCGCTACGTTTTGTTTAGGTAATATTTGTACTGTCAGTATTAAGTATTACACTATCTATTATACCGTCGTTTAACTAGTAAGATAATATTATGTGTGTTTATTGATAGTTAAATATTTATTTTTCTATGCATTAAATCCCTTTCAATCTTATTATTGACGGTAATTTTGTTCGCGTACAGTGTATTTTAGTTATTTATTATATTTGTGTTTTTCTAACAAATCATGTAAATAATTTCTCACCATTAACACAACAAAAAACAAAAAGAAAAAATTGACTTTAACTGTTAAGTTTTCACTTTAACTGTTACGATAATACCCGGACAGCTAGTTACCAGTCAAACCCGCTATCAGCGCAATTCTCCGTGTTTGTACCATCAGTCAAATCAATTTTTCACACTTCAAATTTCCAAGATTTTGTTATAGAAGTCTTCTGATAATCACGTGATCAACAGAGACTCAACATTGCACAAAAATCAGGTACGCCTAACTGTCTCCTACACAAACAGTCTCTAACTAGGTTTTTTGTTTTTTCTTCAGGAAAACGAGTTTTTGAGACCTCAAATGGATTTCATGGATCTCCATATGTCTCAAAGTACCACCAGACAAATTGTCAAACTTCAATTCGCTCGGACGCACAGTCAACAGCTCAAACAGTCAACAGACGACCAGTTTGACCAAAAAGTCAACAGACAGTCAAAAATGCAATTTTTTGTCAACATCCATATTTTGTCAAAAGATTCATCATGTGATCAATGGTTGATCATAATTCATCAAGAAAAGTTCAGAAATCGACAAAACTCAAAATTGCAAAATTAGAGTTTTTTACCTAAAAGTCAACTGAACTTTGACCGACCATAACTCTCTCACAATTTATCAGAAAAATTCCAACCAAAGCACATTCTCAAGGAAATTCAATTCTCTACAACTTTGATGTTGGGACCAAGGTCAAGAAATGCTTCCGCCTAAGAGATATAAGCCAAAACATTACAGGTCATTTTCAAAGTCAACAAAAAGCAGTTTTTTGTCAAAGCCCATATCATCAAGTTAACTTCTCCAAATGCAAAAACGCTTCCAAAGTGGCTTGTAGAGGACATCTTGGGCTTTCCAAAAAGTAAAAGAACACTTTCATAGGATCAAAATTGAGGGAGATATGCCTTGATGAAGTTGACCTTTTTTGGAAAAATGCATGAAACAAGTAATGACCAAAATTTGATTTTTTTTCAAAAAGGCCAATTCTTTTGTGATTCAATCTTGATTCCCATATGTCTAAAGGGCATCCACGACCTATCCATGATTCATGACACTTTTATTTCATTTTAATTAAATTTTATTCATTTAAAGTTTAATTAAAGTGAGATAATTCAAAGATATTATCAAAAATGCTTATGGTTGCCAATCAAGACCAATTCAAGATGCTTAAATATATTATTGCAAGATTGAAGAGAATAATACTTGAGTGTTTTAACCATGGTTAAGAAATGCACTCATTGAAAATATTCCATTATCATATTTTTTCCACAAAATCAATCATGAAAATTCCAACTTGCAAGGGTTCAAGATCAAATCATTTGCCTATAAATAGAGCTTCATTTCTTCATTCACAAAGGGGGAAAAAAAGGGAAAAACAAGGGAAGAACAACAACACACTCCAAAAGCAAAGCATAAGTTTTATATTTTTCAAAAGTTTCAAGAAACTTGTAAAAATCAAGGCTCATTCAAATAGCCACTTTCAATCAATTTCAATCACTCTATTCCACTCTTGGGACATCATAGAGTAAGTACAATGTAATTTTTAATATGTAGTAGTGTTAGGAGTTCATGAATTAAAAACTCCATATTTATGCATATTTTCAATTTCTCAAAAAAAAAATGTTTTAATTTTAGTTTTAAGTTGATAAAATGTTTATTTAATTTTTAACATAAAAATATTTTATTTCTTTTCATAATTAATTTATATTGCTTAATTAATTAGTAATTATGTAAATATTGCTTTTTTTAATTATTTTATCCAATCAAAAAAAACTCCAAAAATATTTTCCTTTTAGATTTAGGTTTATTTTTTTTTATAATCTAATTTTTGACATATAAAATAATATTTTTATTGTTAAGTTTAATTATTTGTATAATTATTTGTTTAATTAGTTTGTTAATTAACTAAAAATCAATTCCAAGAAAATCACAAAAAAAATATTAAGCTTAATTTGTTTTATATTTATATTTATTTATTATTTGATATTATTTCTTATCTTTTTCTTTGTCTTGAATTGGGATAAAAAAGATCAAACATGGAAGAGAATTGTATGCGGTTGATTTAAGACTTATGAAATTTTATCGTGTAGTCGCTATGATTTTATCAAGCTTCTGATAAAGTTCCATTGAATTTAAATCCGAGAACATCCTTCACTCACCATCAATCTTTATTACTAACTTTGATAACATACTTGACAAGTTTCAAGATGGTTATCTTTAACATACTAACAATTAACTTTAAATTCCGCAATTTATTATATTGTTCTTTATATTTCTTGCTTTATGCTTTATTTTATTATTTATTATTTATGTTTCTGTTATTTTTTCTTTGTCCATTTGGACATATTATTTATATTTCTGCTATTTTTTTTCTTTGTCCATTTGGACATATTATTTATATTTCTGCTATTTTTTTTCTTTGTCCATTTGGACATATTATTTATATTTCTGCTATTTTTTTTCTTTGTCCATTTGGACATATTATTTATATTTCTGCTATTTTTTCTTTGTCCATTTGGACATATTATTTATGTTTCTGTTATTTTTTCTTTGTCCATTTGGACATATTATTTATGTTTCTGTTATTTTCTCTTTGTCCATTTGGACATATTATTTATGTTTCCGCTATTTTTTCTTTGTCCATTTGGACATATTATTTATGTTTCCGCTATTTTTTCTTTGTCCATTTGGACATATTATTTATGTTTCCGCTATTTTTTCTTTGTCCATTTGGACATATTATTTATGCTTCCGCTATTTTTTTTTCTTTGTCCATTTGGACGCATTGTTTATGTTTCCGTTATTTTCTTTTTGTCCACTTGGACCATACTTTACTTTTATGCTATAACACTAATAAACAACAAAAATCTAAAAAACGCTTAAGGTTCTCTCTTGGACTACTGGTTACTATCCCTAGCATTTTGGAGATTTGGACTTATGGACTTAGTGCCTCTGGACCCCTATTCTGTTATTACTCTATGGTTGTTCTGTCTGTCTGGCATTGGATTGTTGTCTGTTTGTGTATGCAGGTATTTCCTTGAAAGTCCTTGATGGTTAATTCCAAGGCATTGAGATAAGAATTTTACCCGAAAACAGCCGTTACTCTGCCCGATTTTCATCAGAATTTTAATGTGCTTAATGCAAAGTGGTGCTAAAGATAATAAGTTCATCTGGATCCCCAAGTGGTAATGCGTCGGCCAACTGTTGGTTTCTTATTTTGGTTAGATCATTCTCTCCTTAAACTTTTATTTTAAGCACTAGGATAGCCTCTTCATCTCCTCCCACTTCTTAAATTTTCAAAATCTTCTCCCTTTTTCCAAAATCTTCTTATGTTTGTAAAACCTCTTTTAAAAATCTTTTCTTATAAAATACCTTTTGCCCTTAGTGGCTTTTCTTTCAAAGTTTAGACACGGTTAAGTGTTGTAGTGAGTTGAGATACCCCACGATTTTGAGATTGATTGATATAATGGAATCTTTTCCACGTGAAAGAGATAGTGTCATACTCGTTGATTTTCATCCGAGTTGGAGCCCTTCTTTCATTTGTGATGCAAAGAATCTATTTGTTCTCATGATCAAGATCAATGGCTGAGTATTCGCTCCGACGATGGTAAACGTGTTTATGTTTTTTTTCAAACGTTTTTTAAAAGCGGAACTACATTAGCTCTGACTTCTCCATTGCACCGAGGAGGTATGTAGGCACAAGGCTTAATGTCTTGCCGAGCTTATTTTAAAAAATCAAACAAGAGAAAAAGTGATCTAAGCAAAACTAAGAGCCCATGGATAACCATGGATACAAAGGGTGCTTAAAACCTTCCCTTTGTATAACCAACCCCCCGAACCCAAAATCTGTCAAAAGGTCTTTTTCTGTTCTTTTATGTCTTTCCTTGTTTGGATAAAATAAAAGTCGGTGGCGACTCTTGCAAAAAATAAAAATATAAAAAAATAAAAAAAAAGAAAGAGCAAGGAGTCAGTTCGCCTAAAAAAAACCGAGTTTACAGAACTGGCGACTCTGCTGGGGACTTGAAAAAGCTTTTTAAAAGAGGGGTTGCCTTAGAGTTTTAGATCACTTTAATAATTGCTCATACTTGTTTATTTTGTTATTTTTTGCTATTCTTGATATATGTGTGGTTCTGTCACTCGAAATACATTATGGACAAACCCTAACCCGGATTAAGTACACATGAGAATTAGGTGGAAGGTATAGTCATGTATGGCATACAAGGAGTTCAGTCCTTAAAAAGCTGGCATGAGAATCCTTCCGCTCAGTGGAGGTTCCTTGTTGGTAATATATGTTTAGCATGTTTCGTAGCGAAGACATTATTGCTTTCATTGAACTGTAGAAGCTGAGTTGCCGTAGAACCCCAACCCATCCTGGCCTTATTAGGTTGTGGCGCAGAAACTATTCAGGTGAAGACTTGGATTAGTTGTCATGCGGAGAGCCACACTCAGACGAGTTTTTCTTGAGAATATTGCTAGCTCACAAGTTCAGTTGTGCAAGCCGGTAATATCCGAAAGAAAAATGTAGACTCTGACGTATCAGTAGAACATGTTATGCAGGTGATTAACCCTAGTACTATCCCATATTTGGTTCTTTGACCTCATACTCGTGACGTTGAACTTTGGAACCTACCTTATGTGCACCATGTTTGTGTTACCATTTCTGTATATGTGGCATTCTTGCATTCATACATTCATAAAAATCTTTTCCTTTGATTTCCAATGAACTCATAGGTCTTTTTCTGTAAACATCGTAAGTTTCATCAAACTCAATGGATCTTGGGTGTTGATGGGGTGAAAACTCTAATCCACCAAAATGGATGATTGATTTTGATGATAACTTGATCAATGTTTTAATCCAATGCTTGAATGTTTGCAAATTAATATCTTAAGTTCTTTGAAACTCAAATAATATAAACAACAATTGCATCATTTGCATACATACTTCCAGGTTATCCATGAAACTTATCCTTGTCTGTCTCCATCATCAGAAGTTATCTGTCTACCATCGAGCTGATTCTTCCTCCTCGGAATCCTCTTCCAGAAGGTTTTAGGTCTGATCTTCATTGTCCTTTCTATCAAGGGGCAGCGGGCCATGATTTAGAAAGATGTTTCCCTTTGAAGGCCAGGGTTCAAGAGTTGGTTAGATCAAAGTTGTTATCTTTTAAGAATGTTGGTCCCAATGTTGTCACTAATCCTTTGCCGAATCAGAATGGCTGAAAACGGGTCAAAGACAATTATCTCCCTAAAGCCAGTGTATCAAGACAGGACAGCTCATCCTCGTCACTGATTAGTCACTAGGCCATGTTTCCCTACTGTTTGCATTTCCTCAGCTGTATTGTTTGCTTTTAAACTTTGTTTATTCCTGAATGTTAGTTTTAATGAAATGAGCATCGTATGTTTGAATTCATTTTCATCTACTATGTCCATGTTTATGCTTCTTTTACAAAAAAAAAAATATTTTACTTTCTCTATCAAACTTGTGTTTTATGCAAAGATTGGAGGGAGGATGATGATAACGAAATACCCAGGTTGTTGAAATGTATGCTTTCAAATAAAACTTTGCTGACGATGTACAGGCATTGTTTGAATTCCCAAACACTGGAGAAATAAGGAAGTTAATCCCTCGTTAACCCCTTTGAGCCTAGAAGTTGGTGTTTCTTTCTATACGAAATAACCTACATTTTAACCCGGGGCAGGGTAGTTCCTAGTTAATTTGGTTGTGCATTCTATTTTAAGAGAATCATTCAATACACCTTTCAACAAGTGTTTTAATCACAAGCTTTCCTCCGCATACATCAAAGAAATGTTGGAGATGCCAATCAAAAGCCAATAATTAAGCAGGATAGTCACTATCTTTAAAAAAAAGTATCAAAAAAGAAAATCAAAGAAAAGCCTGCTAAGTCAAAATCAAAAAATGACTTAGGCAAAAATTAAGGCATCCTGCTGACTGTAAGTTCAAAATAAACAGTTCAGGCAAAAGTTAGGGATATCAAAAGAAGGAAAAAAGAAGAGATAAGTCAATAAATTCTTGAACCACAAAATGTTATGACTATCAAAAGGAAGAAGTGACTGCCATCTCTAAGTTTTTTTTGGCTTGTGAACTATCATCATTACAACAGGTAAAATTCCAGAAGTCTCTTGGAACCTGAATGCATATTTTGAATTAACTGAGTTTAGGACTGAAGATCATCACGAAGATGGGGTGGGTTACAAAAATTTTGAGCCTTATATCTTTTATTTTTTAAACCGTGAACCTGACCACGTTACAACCTTCAAAAGCCCTAATTGAAGCAAGGTTTATTTTGAAAGCATACTATAACAAGGTTGTGTAAGCTGACTCCCAAGAGATTTACCAATCATTTATGTTGATACCATATCTTTGATTTATCTTTCACGTTGATTGTTTTAACCTTTATGTTTTGAACAGTGATTCCATTTTCTTTACAAAGTGACTTTGATTTCAAAAATATATTTTGAGCATTGCATTAAAATTACCATTCTTGAATGAACATTTTATTTGCAAGTAAGCACTCATCTTCTAGGAAGTTCAAACAGTCGAGAAACTTGGTCAGTGATCCTATCAGGGGCACGTTACTTCAAGATCCTGTTATTCATATGTTTAATCAAGATTTGTTGATCAGAATATCCTCTTCAAGATGTATACTATGGCAAGTCTTCCCAACATTCATTTCAAGAGTTGAATATGTGATCAGTTCATCCCTAACATAGTTCAACTGAAGCCATGATCAGTTAACTTGCAACAATTATTCAATCAGGGGCAATCTTCTTTAGCAATCCTCAAGCATAGTTTATCAGTCCTTCTCAAAGGATCATTTGTTTGATACAGTTATCAGTGTGACAAGAAGTTTGTTCAAGCATCTTCTTTCCAAGCAGAGTTTTCAGAATTTCCGTGTCGAGGAATCAAAGCTCCAATCTTGCCTCACAAAAGAGTCAATCCCAGTTGTCATAAATAACTACATTTCATTGAGCATTCATCATGCATAGAAAAAAATTCAACATCATGCATAGAAACAAATTCATGCTCATTTATATTTTTACAAGTCTTGTTGTTTTCAACATCTTACCTTGAGATCAAAGTCCAACTTACTTGGCATTGACCTTTAATATTATTCAATCACGCTTTACTCTTGATTGATCTTTATTTTCCATCATGTTTTACCCTTGATGTTGTTCAATCATGTTTTACTCTTGATGACCTTTGATATTGTCCAATCATGTTTTACTCTTGATTGTCTTTGATGATGTTCAATCATGTTTTAGTCTTGATTGCCTATGATGTTATCCAATCATGGTTTACTCTTGATTGCTTTTGATACTATTCAATCATGTTTTAGTCTTGATTGCCTATGATGTTATCCAATCATGGTTTACTCTTGATTGCTTTTGATACTATTCAATCATGTTTTAGTCTTGATTGCCTATGATGATGTTCAATCATGTTTTACTCTTGAATGCCTCTGTCAATTTATACTCCTTTCCAAATTCATTCATGTTTTACTCTTGAATTATTTCTGATATGGGTTCCAGAGATTTTTCTTTCTGAACGTCTCTATTGATTTCCTGTCCAGAGTTCCTTTCACGTTTTATTCCTGAAAGCTTCTGTCGACTGTTTCTTTCTTTTGTGAAGTCCGATTCTATTCTTGGATGACTTATACCTTTTCCCCAACGGAGTCTGTTTACTTCTCCCCTGTGGTGTCCTGTTTCCATCTCGTGGAAATCATATGCATTCATAATCATAAGCATTACATAGCATCTCATGTTCAAAAATTGTGTTTTTATATATATTTAAGTCTCTTCAATCACGTCGAAACGAAGATTTCCAATCTTCACACCTCCGGATAGAAGAAACTTAAATAGGGGCATCTGTTGCACCCCAATTTTTGACCTCTGAGATCCCATCATTTTCTAAGTGTTATGATCATTATTGTTATACCCCAAAATTTGCCTGCGTTTTTTTTAAAAAAAAGAGAAGTCAACAAACTTCTGTCTAAAAATTTGGAGTTTTATACAATCTTGGATTTTTATTTCATAAATATCCTGATTTTATGAATACTCAATTTTTAGAATTTTTTATACAGTATTTTGGTTCGCTGTTAAATTTATTCTTACATAAACGCCAAATACTGTTTATCACTTCATACACTGTTTATTTGAGATTTATTTTTAGATAAATAATGCTGACGCAGTTGGTACAGAATTAAAATTTGCAGGCGCGGAGTCCGGGTTTCAGATTATACTGGTAACAATTAAATTATTATTGGTTTTATTTCCCACTAATTTTTATTTTTATACTATATTATTTTTTCAAAATCTTTTTCTTTCTTTTCAAATATCTTCCTTTCTTTTCAAATCTCTTTCTTTCAAATTAAATTCTAGCTTTATTCTATACCCCTTTTCTTTTCAAAACCTACCATACTTTTTTTTCAAATCCTACTACTATTCAAAACGGTAACACTCCATTCCCAACGTCTCTATCTCTCTCTTTTCACTCTATAAATACTCCTCATTTTTTCCATAAATTCTCACATCAAATTTCACTCATCTCCCAAATTTCTATCACACTATCTCATAATTATTTTCTCTTCTTCCCCGGCAAAAATGGCAAAGTGGATGGATACACTTTTTCTTATAGTCGTCACTATTTTTACGGTGATCATGTCCTTCTTCTGTCTGCATAGTCCTGAAAAATGCGGACCTGCGATGGTTACACTTCCGATCATCTATTTTCTGTTGTTCATAGCATGGATTATTAATCGTCATATGTAAAGTTTGTCGTATCTTCTGTTTTTTAGAATGTACCATTCTTTATGTTTACCATACTGTTCGCTACGTTTTGTTTAGGTAATATTTGTACTGTCAGTATTAAGTATTACACTATCTATTATACCGTCGTTTAACTAGTAAGATAATATTATGTGTGTTTATTGATAGTTAAATATTTATTTTTCTATGCATTAAATCCCTTTCAATCTTATTATTGACGGTAATTTTGTTCGCGTACAGTGTATTTTAGTTATTTATTATATTTGTGTTTTTCTAACAAATCATGTAAATAATTTCTCACCATTAACACAACAAAAAACAAAAAGAAAAAATTGACTTTAACTGTTAAGTTTTCACTTTAACTTTTACGATAATACCCGGACAGCTAGTTACCAGTCAAACCCGCTATCAGCGCAATTCTCCGTGTTTGTACCATCAGTCAAATCAATTTTTCACACTTCAAATTTCCAAGATTTTTTTATAGAAGTCTTCTGATAATCACGTGATCAACAGAGACTCAACATTGCACAAAAATCAGGTACGCCTAACTGTCTCCTACACAAACAGTCTCTAACTAGGTTTTTTGTTTTTTCTTCAGGAAAACGAGTTTTTGAGACCTCAAATGGATTTCATGGATCTCCATATGTCTCAAAGTACCACCAGACAAATTGTCAAACTTCAATTCGCTCGGACGCACAGTCAACAGCTCAAACAGTCAACAGACGACCAGTTTGACCAAAAAGTCAACAGACAGTCAAAAATGCAATTTTTTGTCAACATCCATATTTTGTCAAAAGATTCATCATGTGATCAATGGTTGATCATAATTCATCAAGAAAAGTTCAGAAATCGACAAAACTCAAAATTGCAAAATTAGAGTTTTTTACCTAAAAGTCAACTGAACTTTGACCGACCATAACTCTCTCACAATTTTTCAGAAAAATTCCAACCAAAGCACATTCTCAAGGAAATTCAATTCTCTACAACTTTGATGTTGGGACCAAGGTCAAGAAATGCTTCCGCCTAAGAGATATAAGCCAAAACATTACAGGTCATTTTCAAAGTCAACAAAAAGCAGTTTTTTGTCAAAGCCCATATCATCAAGTTAACTTCTCCAAATGCAAAAACGCTTCCAAAGTGGCTTGTAGAGGACATCTTGGGCTTTCCAAAAAGTAAAAGAACACTTTCATAGGATCAAAATTGAGGGAGATATGCCTTGATGAAGTTGACCTTTTTTGGAAAAATGCATGAAACAAGTAATGACCAAAATTTGATTTTTTTTTCAAAAAGGCCAATTCTTTTGTGATTCAATCTTGATTCCCATATGTCTAAAGGGCATCCACGACCTATCCATGATTCATGACACTTTTATTTCATTTTAATTAAATTTTATTCATTTAAAGTTTAATTAAAGTGAGATAATTCAAAGATATTATCAAAAATGCTTATGGTTGCCAATCAAGACCAATTCAAGATGCTTAAATATATTATTGCAAGATTGAAGAGAATAATACTTGAGTGTTTTAACCATGGTTAAGAAATGCACTCATTGAAAATATTCCATTATCATATTTTTTCCACAAAATCAATCATGAAAATTCCAACTTGCAAGGGTTCAAGATCAAATCATTTGCCTATAAATAGAGCTTCATTTCTTCATTCACAAAGGGGGAAAAAAAGGGAAAAACAAGGGAAGAACAACAACACACTCCAAAAGCAAAGCATAAGTTTTATATTTTTCAAAAGTTTCAAGAAACTTGTAAAAATCAAGGCTCATTCAAATAGCCACTTTCAATCAATTTCAATCACTCTATTCCACTCTTGGGACATCATAGAGTAAGTACAATGTAATTTTTAATATGTAGTAGTGTTAGGAGTTCATGAATTAAAAACTCCATATTTATGCATATTTTCAATTTCTCAAAAAAAAATGTTTTAATTTTAGTTTTAAGTTGATAAAATGTTTATTTAATTTTTAACATAAAAATATTTTATTTCTTTTCATAATTAATTTATATTGCTTAATTAATTAGTAATTATGTAAATATTGCTTTTTTTAATTATTTTAACCAATCAAAAAAAACTCCAAAAATATTTTCCTTTTAGATTTAGGTTTATTTTTTTTTATAATCTAATTTTTGACATATAAAGTAATATTTTTCTTGTTAAGTTTAATTATTTGTATAATTATTTGTTTAATTAGTTTGTTAATTAACTAAAAATCAATTCCAAGAAAATCACAAAAAAAAATATTAAGCTTAATTTGTTTTATATTTATATTTATTTATTATTTGATATTATTTCTTATCTTTTTCTTTGTCTTGAATTGGGATAAAAAAGATCAAACATGGAAGAGAATTGTATGCGGTTGATTTAAGACTTATGAAATTTTATCGTGTAGTCGCTATGATTTTATCAAGCTTCTGATAAAGTTCCATTGAATTTAAATCCGAGAACATCCTTCACTCACCATCAATCTTTATTACTAACTTTGATAACATACTTGACAAGTTTCAAGATGGTTATCTTTAACATACTAACAATTAACTTTAAATTCCGCAATTTATTATATTGTTCTTTATATTTCTTGCTTTATGCTTTATTTTATTATTTATTATTTATGTTTCTGTTATTTTTTCTTTGTCCATTTGGACATATTATTTATATTTCTGCTATTTTTTTTCTTTGTCCATTTGGACATATTATTTATATTTCTGCTATTTTTTTTCTTTGTCCATTTGGACATATTATTTATATTTCTGCTATTTTTTCTTTGTCCATTTGGACATATTATTTATGTTTCTGTTATTTTTTCTTTGTCCATTTGGACATATTATTTATGTTTCTGTTATTTTCTCTTTGTCCATTTGGACATATTATTTATGTTTCCGCTATTTTTTCTTTGTCCATTTGGACATATTATTTATGTTTCCGCTATTTTTTCTTTGTCCATTTGGACATATTATTTATGTTTCCGCTATTTTTTCTTTGTCCATTTGGACATATTATTTATGCTTCCGCTATTTTTTTTTTCTTTGTCCATTTGGACGCATTGTTTATGTTTCCGTTATTTTCTTTTTGTCCACTTGGACCATACTTTACTTTTATGCTAAAACACTAATAAACAACAAAAATCTAAAAAACGCTTAAGGTTCTCTCTTGGACTACTGGTTACTATCCCTAGCATTTTGGAGATTTGGACTTATGGACTTAGTGCCTCTGGACCCCTATTCTGTTATTACTCTATGGTTGTTCTGTCTGTCTGGCATTGGATTGTTGTCTGTTTGTGTATGCAGGTATTTCCTTGAAAGTCCTTGATGGTTAATTCCAAGGCATTGAGATAAGAATTTTACCCGAAAACAGCCGTTACTCTGCCCGATTTTCATCAGAATTTTAATGTGCTTAATGCAAAGTGGTGCTAAAGATAATAAGTTCATCTGAATCCCCAAGTGGTAATGCGTCGGCCAACTGTTGGTTTCTTATTTTGGTTAGATCATTCTCTCCTTAAACTTTTATTTTAAGCACTAGGATAGCCTCTTCATCTCCTCCCACTTCTTAAATTTTCAAAATCTTCTCCCTTTTTCCAAAATCTTCTTATGTTTGTAAAACCTCTTTTAAAAATCTTTTCTTATAAAATACCTTTTGCCCTTAGTGGCTTTTCTTTCAAAGTTTAGACACGGTTAAGTGTTGTAGTGAGTTGAGATACCCCACGATTTTGAGATTGATTGATATAATGGAATCTTTTCCACGTGAAAGAGATAGTGTCATACTCGTTGATTTTCATCCGAGTTGGAGCCCTTCTTTCATTTGTGATGCAAAGAATCTATTTGTTCTCATGATGAAGATCAATGGCTGAGTATTCGCTCCGACGATGGTAAACGTGTTTATGTTTTTTTTCAAACGTTTTTTAAAAGCGGAACTACATTAGCTCTGACTTCTCCATTGCACCGAGGAGGTATGTAGGCACAAGGCTTAATGTCTTGCCGAGCTTATTTTAAAAAATCAAACAAGAGAAAAAGTGATCTAAGCAAAACTAAGAGCCCATGGATAACCATGGATACAAAGGGTGCTTAAAACCTTCCCTTTGTATAACCAACCCCCCGAACCCAAAATCTGTCAAAAGGTCTTTTTCTGTTCTTTTATGCCTTTCCTTGTTTGGATAAAATAAAAGTCGGTGGCGACTCTTGCAAAAAATAAAAATATAAAAAAATAAAAAAAAAAGAAAGAGCAAGGAGTCAGTTCGCCTAAAAAAAACCGAGTTTACAAAGAGGTGATAGAATTGAAATCACCTCCCAAGCACCACGATCCTATCTCATTGTTATTCTTGAAGTCGCGTAAACTATCCCAAGATCTCTTCCTCTTGTTTATGTCACATGAAGCATAAACATTCACAAAGTAGATGATTTTGTCCTCCTTCTCCACGCAAAGGCCTAAATAGCCCTCTCCGCAGAAACTAAAATTAAGCTTGAAAATATCCTTTTTCCACATGGTAAGGATGCCTCCCGACGCCCCATTGGCATCCAAACAAGACCACTCCACTTGATTCTCACCCCACAATTCTTTCACAACATTACGCTCTATGCCGCTTAGTTTTGTCTCTTGAATAAAACAAATGTCAATGTCTCCTTGTTGAATGTGATATCCTACTCTTTTCCTCTTGGCCCTGCTGCCTCCTCCTCTTAAGTTTAGAGAAAAAATAATCATGTAATAAGTTGGTTGTTGGTCCCCGGTGTCGCCTCGTCCCCTTTAGAATCCCTCACTTCCATCTCTTTTAACTTTACTATAGGATCAAAACTTTCTGAGATGTTCTTGATGCCAAGCTTGACCATTGAATTCCACAACCCCTCCGCCGCCTTGTTTAGCACTCCATTAGAGATTCTTTTATTACAATTAGATATATCGGCGCTAGAGATGGATTCGCAAGTTAAAGGTAGACCTCCGGACAAATAATTCGGCTTAAGAGTTTGTTGTTGTCGGGAAGAGGAGCTTCTCCGATCTGAGCTAAATCCTTTTCTTCCTGAAGACAAATTCCTACTGGGTAGAAGAATTTGTTAACTTGATCCCTTAGGTCCAGCACCTCTCTTATTTTCTTTCTAGAGTTTTTGCAATTTTTTATCTTCTTACAATGATCATCAAAGCATAAAACTTTTTTCCCTTTTGTATTAACTTCCTTCAGTTTGATGTGCCTAACAGCTTTCTTAATTGGGACCGTGTGGATGTTTGAGGCTTTTAGTAGATTCAAAAAGTCGTTGTCCCTCCCTTGCATGCCATTCTGTTCAACCACTTTTTTATTTGCCAACGTAACTCCTCCCTGGGCCATATCAAAAAAGTTGTTATTATCCTTTGGGCCCACAGAGCACTCCACCGCATCCTGGCCCACTTTGGACAATAAAAAATCTTTCTCTTTTCTGTTCAGCAAACAAGTATCTTCTTCTAAAAAAGTCGTTTGAGTTGTGTGTGTGGGGGCCACTGATGACTTTTTCTCCTCCCCAGCCACGTTGCCTTCCTCCTTTTCCTCTTCCTTTTCTTTTGTTTTATTATTCAAAATAATTAAACCGCCTGGGCCCACTCTTGATATTTCTTTGTTAAAATGAAATTCCTCCCCCTTCACGAAACACTCCTCTGCCGATTTGCTTTTGGTTTGCATAGAAATAGGATCTGTGGAGCTATGGTTCTCTGAAGAGCAAGCTATGATTTCCCTCCAAAGCTTATGTCCATGGTTACTTTCTGCTGTACCTCTGTAATGTTTTGACCCGTCATTTTCTTTTTGCAGGTATTCCGCTTCGACGTCACCATCACAATAAATGGTGTGGTTCAGATTCCCAGGTCCTTCGCAGCCTTGTATCGGACCGAATCTTGGCGTCTCCGGTCCTCCGCCGTGGGAGCTTTGAATCGATGCAGGAACCGTCTCGCCCGACGAAGCGCTACCGTTCGATGATTTATCATCCTCCTCCCCAGGGTCCCAAATCGGTTCTTCGATTGCAAGAATATTGTGCCAAATCCCGTCAACACAAACCCTTATTTTGCTTCTAATTGATTCCAGGTGATTTGTGTAAAACATTATTTTGATTACATCCCATCTGCTGATTTTTTGCTTCAAAATATCCGGATTCATCAATTTCCCTAAATCTGCAAGTATCGTGTTCAGGAATCTCTCGTTTCTGGTGTAACAGGGCACTCCATAAATGGACACTTGAGCTACTCTTGTGCATTCTACATCTGTTTCTTTCCACTCCCTTACTTCCACAAACCAGAGCTTTAGCCAATCACCCCCTTCTTGAATCAAGGTCTCGAGGTCTCCCTCTACGCTCTCCTCTAGAAGACAAAGGTTTGGCCCCAAAGCTGTTGCAGAGATTGTGAAGATACCTTCTTCCACCAGACTGCTTGCCACAACATATGCGTCACCTGGATTCCTGGTAACCCCGACCTTTGCTTTGTTAAATCTTGACTTTTCCTCAGCACTGGATGTAAAATAAAGCGACTGATGAGCCTCTTTAACCATCACGGATAGTTTCCCCTTGCCGCCCCTGGTTACTTCCGCGTAAGTTTTCGATGTTCCCTCTTCGCCTTCTGTCTTGGTAGCCAAACGTCTAAGAGCCTCAGCATTTGCATTGGGAAGGATCCCTTTTGTGTTAACATTTTTGTTGGTGTGGACCTCCGATTTTTTTAATCCCGGGCCATACCTCTGATCTGTAGAGATACGTGAACTGACTCTTTTTTGTCGCTTAATGCTTTCGCATTTTGAAAATTCACAGAGTCGCCACCGACCTTTTATTTTATCCAATTAAGGAAAGGTTTATAAAAGAAACAGAAAAAAGACCTTTAAGAAATTCTGGGTAAGGGGGTAGGTTATACAAAGGGAAGGTGTTAGCACCCTTTGTATCCATGGTTATCCATGGGCTCTTAAGTTTGCTTAGCTCACTTGTTTTTCGATCACTTTTCAATTGCTTTAGAATGCTCATATGTGGCTTCAAATACTTTTGTAAATTGAATTTTGTAATGATCCGTGTGTGGATGTATACAAAATGCTTGTTTATCTTTCGAAAGATGTTTTGAAAAGAACGTTAACTTTGTAATAATCCGTGTTTGGATGTATACAAAGTATTGTCTTTTTTGAAAGTTTTGTTTTGAAAAACAACAGTGTATGAGAATTTTGTTTGTTTTGATTTGAGCAAGCAAACTAGGAGGTCTACCCTGAGTTATAAGGTCTTTATCCTATTTCCTTTAAAAATCTATCCTTTCACCGGATAAAAACGCAAGGTTCGATTTTGTACTCAAAACAATGGAATTTTGACTTTGATTTTGAAAAGAATAATAAGGATTACCTGAAGAGGTGAAAGTGTGATTGTGATTGGATTCAGATATTTATCTTTGAAGTTAGTGATCTAACGGTTCAATTTTATCTTTGACATACACGCAGTTTATATTTGCTGGAAATTAAAGTGCGGAAATGTAAAGTGCGGAAAGTAAATCTACGCTATTACATCGATTGTGCGGGAAATGTAAACTAGCCTATTTACATGAATTTGACATCCTATACATTTATCTAGGAATTTAAATTGCAAAAAATAAAAGGCATGTTTTTTTGGAATTTTTATGATTGGTTTTAATTATAATTAATGCATGATTAATTAAATTAAAATGAAGAAAAAAGATGAAAATAGATTTAAACCTAGAAATTAAGTTTAAAATATGTACAAAATATTTGTTAATTAATTTTAAAACAAAACTAATTTTTTTGGAATTTTTGAAATTGATTGGAAATTGATTTAAGTTAATTAAAACATAATTATACAAATAATTAAAACTTAAAGAGAAAATTATTCAAAATATGTACAAAATTAGTTTATAATATATAAACAATATTTAACATAAGGAACAATTTTTTTATGATTTTTTGATTGGTTAGAATAATTAAAAAGAAAATATATAAATATATACTAATTAATTATGCAAAATATTGAAATTTTGAAGAAAAATAAAATATTTTTATTTCAGAAAATAATATATTAATTTAGAAGTCTAAAAATATTTTTTGTGTATTTTTTGGATTTTTAAAACTATTTTTAATTAATTTAACAAAGAAATTAAAATAAAATAGAAAATAAAATAGAAAATAAAAGGATACTGATCCTGTGTGGTTTGATTGAGGGAGTATGGTATGCACGCATGATCTGGTGCGTTGGATGAGCCATTAAAGGAAATCAGGTGGTCCAGAAATTGAGGCACATGGCTTACGTTACACCTGCAAGGCACAGAATTAGAGAAAATTCAAAAAGTACGCGCGCGCTTCTGAACCAATGAGATGGAGACACCTCATCGTCTTCAACCTCTCGCTAGGGGTTTCAACAGCGCTTTTGTAAAAAAACGCTATAATAAGTGAACCCTAAATCTGCAAAATAACGAATAAGGGTAAACAAGCATAAAAATCAGGCGCGATGGCACCATTGGATTCGTCTTATTCCACTGAACTTAACCATGTCCTTAATTTTGCTTAATTTTGGCCCTAATGAAGAACCCTAATTTTGAACTAAGCAAACCCTAAAATGGTATATGCTACAAACAGCCATTAAAGTCCAATTGAAGCTCCAGAAACGACCAGAGCTTCAAACCAAACACAATTATGCATCTACATCTTGTTAAATATGCGTGAGTTATGAGATATAAGTTGGTTTTAGTTTGAACAAACCGTGGCTTTATATAGCTCGATTCAGTGAAGTTTAGGACTTGGAAATGATTGGAATTGTTTCAGTGTAGCTCAGAGATGATGCTTGAATGTTTATTTTATATTGAAATGGACTGAAACTTAAAATTCGAATTTCAAGTTTCTTTGAAAATTACAAGTGGTTACAAGTATGCTATATGCTTATGGATGCTTCTGAACTCGTCTCCCTTTTGTTACTGAACTAAGATAGCTTATTTATAAGCTATGTGTGCTTACAATTGAAGCTAATATGTGCCTTAGTTGCCTTTGTTGAAACTTTGGTTTTTTAATATTAAAAACCTTTGAAAAATTGACCAAGTCTTGCTCTCCTTCAATGCACCTGCCTTGCTCTTCAATTCTCTGCAGAAGATGAAGATTCCTTAGGGGTGAGTCATGCTTGGAAGTTAAGCTACCATTATCCATGCATTTTCCTTTTAATTTTAATCTTAAAGTAAGATAAAATCATGCAAAAATGGATAAAAAAAGGTATGGGCTTAGTCTTGGTCGTGGGAGGCCCATAGTAACATGGAAATGATGTTTGAATGCTGAAAACTTGGCCCCATTTGGAAAAAATGCCATTTTGAACAATGTTGATTTCATGTATTTTCCCAAAATTTAGCCAACTTCAACAAGGTGTAAATCCTTCAATTTTTGTCATATGAAGGAGATCTTGCACTTTTTGGAAACCTCAAAGAGTCCTCTAACCAATGCCTTTGGTCTCATGTCAAAATGATTTTTGAAGCTCCTTGTGTGTCCTTTTGAAAAAAGTGTCTTTTTGTTGACTTTGAAAATGACCTGTAATGTCTTTGATCATATTTTTCAAATGGTGAATCCAATGACCATGGGATCAATGGCATTTGAAAGATAATTGAATTTCCTTCAAAACAAGCTTTGGTTTGAATTTTTTGGATGAAGGATGAGAGAGTTATGATCAGTCAAAGTTGAGTTGACTTTTCAGGCAAAAACCCTAATTTTGAATCTTAGGGTTTTGTTGATTTTTGATCTTTCCTTGATGAATTATGATCATCCAATGATCAAATGATGAATCCTTTGACAAAATATGGACTTTGACAAAAAAATTCATTTTTGACTGTCTGTTGACTTTTTTGGTCAAACGGGTCGTCTGTTGACTGTTTGAGCTGCTGACGGTGCGTCTGAGTGAATTGAAGTTTGAAAATTTGTATGATGGTACTTTGAGATATATGGATGTGTATGAAATCCATTTGAGCTCTCAAAAACTTGTTGCTCCTGTAAAAACAAGAAAAAAAAACCTGATTAGGGACTGTTTGTGTAGGAGACAGTTAAGCGTACCTGATTTTTGTGCAGTGCTGAGTTTCTGCTAATCGCGTGATATTCAGAAGACTTCTAGAACAAAAATCTTGGAATTTTGAATTGTGAAAGATTGATTTGATTGATGGTACAAAACACTGAGAATTGTACTGCCAGCAGTTTGGCTGTCAACTGACTGTTCAGGTATTGATGTAGCAGTTAGAGTGAAAAATCAACAGTCAAAGTTAATTTTCTTTTTTGTTGTTTTTTTTGTTTTTGTTTTATGTAAAAAATGAAAGTTTATTTACATGACTTGTTAGAAAAACACAGACATAATAAATAACTAATATTTACGGTATGCGGGCAAAATTACCGATAATAACCCTGGAAATCATTTAATGCACAGAAATAGGAATATTTGACTGGCAGAAAACACACAAAATATTATCTTAGTAATTAAGCAATATTATGACAAATAGTACAACATTTAATACTGACAGTACAAATATCACATACTATATTGAACAGTACGACGAATAAACGGTACATTTAAGAAATAAGAAATACGGCAAATTTTAAGAATGACGATTAATGACCCATGCTATGAACAATAACATGTAGATGATTGGGAGTGCAACCATTGCAGGTCCACACTCTTCAGGACTATGCAGGCAGAAGAAAGTCATGATCACCGTAGCAATGGTGATGACTGTAAGAAACAGTGTCTCTATCCACTTTGCCATTCTTGTTAGGGAAGAAGAGAAAATAGATATGAGGTAGGAATTTGAAAGATGAGTTGGAATTTGATGTGAGATTTTATGGAAGAAAATGAGAGGTATTTATAGAATGGAAAGAAGGAAAGAGACGTTGGGGAATGATGTGATTCCGTACAAAAGGAAAATTTGAGTGGAAGTAAGATTTGAAAGAAAGAGTATGATAGTGTTGAAAAAAGAGAGATTTGATTTTTGAAAAAGAGATTTGAAAAGATTTTTTGCAAATAATGGAATATAGTACAAAAATTAGTGGGAAACAAAAGATAATAATAATCTACTTGTTACCAGTACAGTCTGAGTTTCCTGATTCTGCGCCTGCAAAAAGATTTAACTCTGTACCAATTGTGTCAGTACTATTTATCTGTAAATAAATAAATAGCATGTGTGAAGTAATAAACAGTATTTGGCGTTTGCGTAAGAATAAATTCAACTGCAAGCCAAATTACTGTATAAGAAAAATTCTGAAAACTAAGTGTTTCATATGTCAGGATATTTGTTGAAATAAAAATCCATGATCATATGAGACTCTTAATTTTCAGATTGGAGTTTTCTTGAAAAAAGATGCGGGCAAATTTTGGGGTATAACAGTTGGGTAAGCCTGAAAAAACTGGTTTTGTATTACTCTGCCATACCTTTCTTTTGATTCTAGAGATGTTAGCACTTAGCTTAGATCCATCAAGCCATAAGTTGTTCAACTTTGTCTCCAAAAACCTCTCATCCACCACATTGATGTATCTAACAAAACCAAACTTGTGTCCACGCCAGTCCCTTTTAGGAGGAATTACAATCTCTTCTATCTGCCCTAAATCCTTGAGTTCGATGTATAGATCCCTAGCACACCAATTCTCACTAAAATCTGAAATGAAATAAGTCGTCACCACCTTCCTGGATACCTCTACCTCCTTTCTCAATATATCCCAGGCAGGCCTTGCAATCCCTCTAAACTTTCTTCGTTTTGCGTTGCACCAAACACCCTCCATATTGCCTCAGTCGAAGAGAAGAAAAAACTCAAAAAAAACCAGAACTTGGTGGAACACTCCCACTCTCTCTCACGTGTTTCTCTCTCTCACTTTCCATTCATATGCTCTTTTTTTAGTAATATAAACATTTTATAGAGTCGTCTGATTACTTGAAATTTCAACTTTGACTGTTCGGAAATGACAGTTGAGAGATACTACTACTACAGATGATTTATTACCAAGTTAAAAAAGCTGTATTGTTTGTTTTTGATAAAAATGTTGCTGGAAGATGTCACAACAAAATTGTTTTTTTTTTTTCAATACGTTTTGAGAGTTAAGAAAATATTGGAAGAGTTGTGATAACAAGTCATTTCATACATTCTGATGGGTCTATTGGATATAGATTTTAAAGAATTTTTAACTGAGTACTTTTAAGAATGTATCAAAATTTTGAAAGATTTTCTTGTGGGGTAAGGGATAGAATCATAGTGTTGAAATTTATAATTGAATAATATTGCACATTTAATTTATTAGTGCTTATGTAGTTAAGGTTGGGTTATCTTAACACTTTAAGATAAAATTTTGGGAGGAATTAAAGGGTTTTGTTATAGGATATTCCTCAGTAAGGGAAGATATTGTTCGGAAGGGAACTAATTGGACATGTCAGACGTGTAGCAAGAGGTTTTGAGGTGTCAGACGTGTAGCAAGAGGTTTTGAGGATTTGCATGCGGAAAGTAAATTCATATTTTGAATTTTTGTTAACTTTCGATATTTATAGCCAATACACGGTATAGGAAAAAAGATATATATCTTATCACATATAAGGGTGGGGTGACATATTTTCAAATAGATTTTTTTTATAAGACTTACATGTCACATAAGAGCGCCAATAATCAAGTGATGATATTTGAAGAATGAAAAATAAGGAATTTTCTACCACAATGTAAATGATATGTCTTAAATAAGATGATCCAAAAGATTAAAAAAGTAGCTAAAGAGTCGTTGGTAGAATCAAGAAGTTTTGGACCTAGATTTAAAGAAATGTGGTGGTGAAATGAAAGTGTTCAAAGTAAAACTAGAATAAAAAATGATTGTTTTAAAGACTTTTATTGGTGTACAAATTTTGAAATTTTGGAAATGTATAAGAACCCAAACTTTTGATCGATTATATCAACCTTTAGGATTCAAAGAAGGAGAAAAATTTAATAAATTTGCTAAGGAAAGAAAAAGTAAAGGGCCTGCTCTAAGTTATCAAGGCTACCGCCTAAGACCTCATTTTTATTTTCTTATTTCTGTATGGCCAGTTTTGATTAATTAATTTGTTAACATAAAAAACTAATAGAGTTTAGATTATGTAATAATAACATTGATTTATAATTGTATTATATTATTGATTAATTTAAATTTTACACACATAGATAACTAATTTTAAGTCCTTTTGAAGACTTATATATAAGTTTATTTTAAAAGAAGTATGTGAAAACTTTTATTATTATGAATTTTTCAGAAAAGGATAAGAAAAGTGTTTTAAAAAATTGATTTTATTATAACGAAAGAGAAAATGTTAAATTGATTATAGTGATTTAGACCATCTCCAATGGTAGTTTCTTCTATTGAGTTCTCCACGTGTACCATTAATTTAATAATTAAATATTTAAAAAATTTGTCATGTCATAATAGAGTTGCATTGCAATGCAACAACTAAAAGATTGTAGTACCCAATCAAATCAAGTTATGAGGTAAAGTTGTGGGACCCATATCTGATTTTTATTAAAGTTAAAATTAAATAAATTCTTATAATATGATATGGCTTAGTGGGTCACATAAAGAACTCAAATGTAAGTTGCACCATTGGAGATGCTCTTAGTAAATTATTTTACATCCTAAATATAGAAAGTAATAATATATTAATTTTATTAAAATATTTATATTTTGTTAAAAAAAATTAGGGTTAAATATGTTTATGGTCCTTATAAATATCTCAATTTTCGCTTTTAATCCTTTTAAAATTTTCCTTCAAACAATGGTCCTCATAAAATTTTTCGTTCCCAATTTTAGTCTCTGCCGTCAATTTGGTCTAATGGAAGCTGACGTGGCATGCCACGTGGCACGCCACGTCACTGAAAGTCAACACTACAACAGATTGCGGGAGTTTGAAACCCCCTTTAAATAACTGAAAAACAATTAAAAAAATATTCTTCTTCCTCCTCTCCCCCTCTCTTCTTCCACCCAAATCATCTTCTTCCTCTTCTCTCTTCAACTTTCTCATCATGAAATTAGATTTTAGAATTCTTTGAATGTGAATGGAAAGGCTCTTTGCATTCTCTCTATAAATTTCTCTTTTAACTTGTCTTGATTTACAAGTGAAGATAAACTGTTCGGTGAAATGCCTCAAAGAAATATAAAGTAAATTCCTTTGAGGCATTTTTCTAATTATTTTTGGAAATATTTTTCTATATAAAACTTTAATTAAAGTCGTTGGATTAATGATAATCAATGATTAAGATTTGGAGTAACTGTTGAACACTTACTCAAAATCTTAACCATTGATTTTCATTAATCTAACGGTTTTAATTGATCATTTAATCTAATTATTTTTGGAAATATTTTTCTATATAAAACTTTAATTAAAGTCGTTGGATTAATGATAATCAATGATTAAGATTTGGAGTAAGTGTTGAACACTTACTCTTAGAGTAAATTAGGGGTGATCGTATCCGAACCAATCCAAAAGAAAAACCGCAAACCGAACCAATCCAAACCGAAAATCACAAAAACCGCGTTTGGTTTGGATGATTTTGGATGATTTTTTGGCTGAACCGCACGGTTCGATTCGGTTTGCGGTTTTTATTTCACAAAACCGAACCAAACCGAACCAAACCGCATATTTAACTAAACTTTTGAATTTCTATAATTAATTTATTATATTTCCAATCCAATTGCAATATTGTACACTCACGTCACGTGACTCACAATTCCTTCATTCTTTCTTCCTATTCAACATTTCAACTTCATTCTCTAATTTCTCTCTCACTCATTCTAAAGAAGCATTTGGTGTATATGCAGTACTGATAATATTTAGTCCTGAAGTTGTAATGTTGTATTAATATTTAGAACTGAAGTTATCTGATACTTGTATATGTAATATGTAGTTTATTAGTATGAAAAATTGTATATAGTATGTAGTATGAAAAACTGAAGTTATATTAGTAATTTAGAATGTAGTATATGTAAAATACATGGTATGGTACTGTAATATACATGATACACTTATATGGTAGTAATTTTGGTGTAAAATACATGTATGGAAGAATGAATTATTTTGGTGTAATTAGTATGAAAAACTTCTTTTTTATGGTACTGTAATATATGTAATATATGTACGGAAGAATGAATTATTTTTCTTTTTTTTAATTTCAGTACATTTTTATTTTATGGTGTAAATCGCAGCCCACCGAACCGATCCTAACCGCATTGGTTTGGTTTGGATGACTTTTTAAAAATTAACCGAACCAAACCGAACCACGTGCATTTTTATCTCGCGGTTAGGATGACTTTTATACTCAAAACCGAACCAAACCGCACCGCGAACACCCCTAGAGTAAATATAACTCTCCTTATATATATGAGGAGGAATATATTTACTCCAAGAGTAAGTGTTCACACTCCAAATCTTAACCATTGATTTTCATTAATCTAACAGTTTTAATTGATCATTTAATCTAATTATTTTTGAAAATATTTTTCTATATATAAAAAACTTTAATTAAAGTCGTTGGATTAATGATAATCAATGATTAAGATTTGGAGTAAGTGTTCATATAACCCTCCTCATATATATGAGGAGGAATATATTTACTCCAAAAGTAAGTGTTGAACACTTACTCCAAATCTTAACCATTGATTTTCATTAATCTAACGATTTTAATTGATAATTTAATCTAATTATTTTTGGAAATATTTTTCTATATAAAACTTTAATTAAAGTCGTTGGATTAATGATAATCAACGATTAAGATTTGGAATAAGTGTTGAACACTTACTCTTTGGATATAAATACATTTCTGAATTTATCTAAGCAAAATTCATCTAAGCAAAATTCAGATATAAATTTTCGAATTAAATTTTGACATAAATATAAAAAATAGATTTAATGGAAATACACCGACGGTGTAAAGCAATTTTACACTGTCTGTGAAATCCAAACCGTTAATTTTTGTAAACGTTTGACTTTTTCTTTAAATCACATATAAAATATTTATTTTTAAGAGTTGTGATGTAGTGACTGTGTAAAAAAATTTACACTGACAGTGCACTATTTTTAAGCTCATAAAAAATAGTGCGTTCTAAATGTATTTCCACAAATATGTGACTTTTTTTTACCTTCGTAAGGGGTCTAAGAGAATGTGCAAGGTTATAATAAGAAATTCTCTTGGTGGATAGGTTTGCGAAGGTGCACATTTGGAGATGGGTGGGGATGTGGCAGCGTAGGTGTTGCTTTGAGGCCATCAAAATTTAGGAAAAGCTTTGAATGTGAAGATTTTAATTGAATACAATGAATATGAATTTTGAAATGAAATAGAGAAAAGATTGAACTTTTATATTATGTTTGAAAGTTGGTATTTAAAGAATTTAATTTAGAGGAAGAGATTTCAAAGAAGATTTTTTCTTTACCCACCTCCCTATGGAGGTCACCCCAGCGAAAACCCCGTTTTACCCCGCTTCGGAAATGCATTTCCGAAATATTTTTTTTCTAAATTTTTCCAGACTTCGGAAGTGCATTTCTGAAAAAATCCCAAAAATTGGGATTTTGACTAATTCGGAGATGCATCTCCGAAACAACAAAAAAAAATCTAAAAAAATCTCAAAAATTAATTTTAGGATATTAATTAATTCAATTATCATAAATTTGATATAATTTATGAGTAATGAATAATAATAATTATATATTTTGATATAATTCATGAGTTATGAATAATAATTATTATATATTTCTATTTTGATTCATATTTTAAAATTTAAAATAATTTTAATTAAAATAATTAAAATAATTTCACTTACAAAATGAGTTATAATTTTTTATTTATATATTTATATATTTATAATAATTATTATATATTTATATATTTACAAAAATAATTAAAAAAAATGAGTGTTTTAATTTATATATTTATATATTTATATAATAATTATAATAATTATTATATATTTATAAAAATTATTATATATTTATATAATAATTATTATATATTAATTATAAATATATTTATACATTTATATAATAATTATAAAAATTAAAACAATGAGTGTTTTAATTTATAATATATATTATATTTATATTTATATATTATATTTAATTTTAAATAATTCAAAATTTACTTATGAAATTAAGATGTTTTTGATTTATATAAGTTAGTAAAATAATTTTTAACTTTAAAATTGTTTAGGAAATTTTATACCTATTAATTGTATTGATTCACCTTGATTTTATACCTATTAATTGTATTGATTCACCTTAATTTTAATTTTTTAATAATTATTGAATTCTTTCGGAAGTGTATATCCGAAACATTCCAAGACCAATTTGGTCTTGGAATATTTCGGAAGTGTATATCCGAAGACACCCCTCTCCCAAAAAAAATTCGGAAGTGTATATCCGAAGACACCCCCCTCCCAAAAAAAGTGTTTTCGGAAATGCATTTCCGAAAACCCAAAAAAGGGGTGTTTTCGAAAATGCATCTCCGAAAACACCTTTTTTTCGTATTTTCGGAAGTGCATTTCCGAAATAAGACAAATTTTGAAAAAAAAATAAGCGTTTCAGAAATGCATTTCCGAAGTGAGGATATTTTGGGTTTTTCACCAGAGGTGACCAAGAAAAGAGGGAGGTGGGTAAAGAAATTTCCTCAAAGAATCGAGTCTATAAATATGTATTTAATATTTTATAAAAAGTTTAAAAAACAATATTATTTTATTTCTTAATGTATTATATTATTTTTTAAAATTTTAAATATACATTAAAATAAATATAGATGCAATTCTTCAAACTAGGGATGGCAATGGGTACCCATGGGTACGGATACTAGTCTTCCGCTACCCACCCGTTTAATAAAAATGATATCCATATCCGTCCCATACCTGTCTGGATATCTGCCAGATGGATATCCGTGATATTTTAATTATCCGCGGATATTTACGGATACCCATCGATAATTTTTTAATTGAAATTTACTAATTTTTTATACATTGAATAGAAATTTTATCTTTTTATTAATAGAAAATTATGTGTTATACATTTACTATATTAAATTCAAAAGTATCTTATAATGAATATTGATGTAGAATGTGAGAAAATGTTTAAAAAATATTTAAATATACTAATTGATATTAAAAAGATATTCAAGTATATTATTTTTAAAAGGATATTTAAGTAATTTTAATCACCATTAACAGATATGGATACCCGCGGGTATGGATATCATCAAATCAGTATTTGTACCCGTAAGTAAACGGTTAACTAAATATCCGTTTATAATACCCGTAGATACCCGTTAAGCTATCCAACCCGTGCATGTGACGGATTTTATCCGCGGATACCTGCGGGTATGGGTTTTTTGCCATCCCTACTTCAAACCGTAAAAAAAATTAACTCTCAAAAAAACTCTTAAGGTTGAATTTGCCTTTTATTGAGAAAAATTTCAAAAAAAGGGTAGATATCTAGAAATGAAAATCAGACAAGAGAAATTGTAAAAATTTCAAGAAAAGAATAGATATGCAAAAGATAAAAATTGTAAACACTTTACTGGCTTAGGGGTGTGCAAAATATCCGGTTATAATGCCGAAATCCATAACCAAACATAAACCACTTTTAAATATCTGGATATAATTGAATGGTTATCAACCGGTTTAATTATTAATGGTTTGGTTATTCATTCATATAATCCAGATATAATTAAATGGTTATTAACCGGTTAAATTATTTTGGATTCGGCTATAATCCGGTTATTATCCAAATCCAAATATTTTAATTCTCAAAAAAAAATTATTTGAAAAAAAAAATTTTGGAGAAAATATTTTTTAAAACTGGATTTTTTAAAAAAAACGGTTATATAATCATAACCAAATTTATAACCGGTTTTATAACCAGTTTTAATTAAAATGTGGTTATGGTTATAAATTCAAACCATTTAAATAGTTTTAAAATGGTTATGATTTGGTTTTTGAAAATAACCAACCATACACACCCCTACTGGTGCTTCCTGTACCTCTAGTCAGATCACAAAACTCATGCATAGACCAAGAATGCTTCCCTGATGACATTCCACTGCTTCAATTCTAGCTAGTTACATATCTACTTGAGCTAGGCAAACAACACCAAAAATATCTGGTCCTTTGAATTCGGAAACAACAACACATAATAAGAAGTCTGTAAATCCAAAGAAAGATCAGTAAGAAACTTCATACTTTTTTATAAATAAACATCCTCATTCAATAGATGAAACAAAAAGAGTACAAGCAAATTGACAAACAATGAGTAAGGGCATTTCCCATCCTCAAACTAAATCTAACACTAATAGTTAAACCTACCAAAAGTTGGACAACAATAAACTTTGAGAAATTAGAATCCAATAGAGTATTACCAATCCAATTCCTTAATCCAAGCAATCAAGCAACATTCTTCCACAAAATATAAAAGAGTTTGCAAACCACAATCTTAAAGTCTATCCATTTACGAATCATTTCTTTGACTTTATCACGCACAATTCGATTATACAGGTTCTCTAGATTGATTAAATTCACAATCACTGAAAGAAGCCTTTGTTGAAAGGAAGAGAGAGTCTAATTAGATACCACACTTAGAGTCTTACTCAAAAACCCATTTTCTTCCTCCAAACCTCTATGGAGCATTTCATCAAACACCTTGAAGACACACTTAAAGTAGGCTAAACAAAAGCAAGACACACACAACTGAAGTAAAACAATTACAATGAGATGTCAATAGACGCATAATGGGTGCGTTTGATTTGCAAAATGATAAGTACTTGACATAACAGTACATGACAATACAGAACAGTACAAGATAATTTCTTGTACTATACTGTGTTTGATAATTGAGTCAATGGACAGTTTTTTTTAATCTATTTTGTTTGTTAAGTTTATATATTGAACACAATATTATAATTTTTTTATATAATATTCTTTATTGATATATAAAAGATGATATTTTGATAGTTTTTTATAATTTGTGTTTGGGACAAAAAGTTGTCTCATGGTTTGTTGAGAATAAAACAAAAAACACAAAACTTTTGTATTTTTTAAAAAAAAAATGGATGAAGGGTAAATTAAAGAGTACTTATGCATCTTCCAATCTTAATTAGATAGTTGATTGAAATTTATTCCTGATATCATTTGTTTCATCCTATCATTCAAGAATCAAAATTGTGCAAAAACCTGTTTTAGGTGTTTCTTAGCGTGTTATTTGGATCCCCTGTAGAGGTCTGCAACGGCATTTCCAGAGCAGCTTCTCTTTGTCTAAACCTGCAACTGCCTCAGTGACTATTAGGAATGTGTGGGGCTATTATGAAGTCTTTTTGGGGTATCAATTCTCAACTATTTGGCAGATTTTGTGCTCGGTGTTTTGGTCCGGTGGAGCCTTCCGTAGCTTAAATTTTCGGTGCAGATCAGAATGTCGGATGGTTGAATTTTGGCTTGGTTATATCATGTGTGGAACAGAAGTTGAAATCATATTTGTTTTTAAATTGATTAATATCCATTAGCTTGTTATCTTGCTTAATATATATTTTGTTTTTTGCTGGGGCAACTCTAGTGCTTTCAGGGCTCATCTGTAATTTGTTTGCTGTTAGCATTGGTGTCTTGATCAACATTGTTGCACTTATAGCACTTCTTGTGCTCTATCAATTTAATTTCTCTGTTTTTCTCCATTTATCATGTTTTAGTTTCGATTGCTTCTTTATGTGTTTACACAAACTCGTTCGTCCCTTTTGTTATAATTAAAATCTTCAGTGCATAAAGTAACTGCTTTTTCTAATTTTGTTATCACGCGTTCTATGATTAATCCTAATCTAGTATAGGATTCTTGTACGTAACTTGGCTTAAAATTTTACTAACTACCATTTTGTAATCATCTATTAAGTATCCTGGTACTATTATATTCCTTATTGTTGTTAAAGCATATGCTCATAATATATAAGTTAAATTAGGCCTTTGTCTGTGGGCACTGGATAAAGAAGATAGCATTATGTTATTTCTATGTACTTTCACCTCGGAAAAAACTGAAGAATTGCATTGAAAATGGTAAATATAGTGCATAAGACAAAATAAGGTATATGAAGTATATGGTGTAACTTAGGAACTTTAGTTATTAGGCACTAAAGAAACTCATGCATGAACTAAATTATGTATCCCGCATCGGTCCGGTACCCGCACTGGGTACCTTACCTGTCCCTATCCATCATAACTTGGAGATTCATTGGTTGTACGAGATGTTGGTGGCGATTATGAGATTGATAATGACACTGTAGAGTCTATTGCTTTGCAAAGAAATGAACCACCCAGATACTGCCAATTGAAACTGGCCTGAATACGCCTCCTCTTTTTGCTAATTTCACAGAAAAGGTTCTTCCTGTTGGTATTGTCATGTTCATGGCAAACATTGTAGCAAACTTGCACTTCCCATGTTGTCAGAAGCAAGGTTATCAAAATTGAGGCCCTCCTACCTGAAATTCTCTGAACAAGATATGATAGTGCAATTAATATACCTAGACATTTTACTTGAAAAGCAAGAATGAATAATGTTAGAACCAAACTCTCTTAGATTAGTAGAGCAATTAGAAGACTACTACTCAAAGGGTGCAAAAACATATCAATATAGGTATACACATATTCAAATGCAAACTAAGTAAGGTCAATCAATGTGAGAAGATGAAACTATGGGTACTTAATGAATGAAGAAAAAAACAACAGCATGAGGCAGCGCCTCTCTCTACTTATCTCTTTATTTCAGATTTTTCAACAGTTCCTTTAAACAGTGACATTTTTTGAAAAGGCAAAAAGCTTTATTGAAATTATAGATATTGGCATAAGAAATGCCAAGACAAACTAGTTACACACAAATCCAATCAAGATACAATCACACTTACATAAACATAAAGCCAACAATACCTTTATTTAAACTAAAATGCTAGGCCAGTTGATTTTCCAAAAAAAAACTCCTAAGCCACTGCCAGTTACAGAGGAAGAAAACCCACTGCATAATGTATAGAGCAGAAAAGAAACTCTCATTTTTGAACTCTTATATTCTCCAGCAAAGTCTCCAAATTCATAGAGCAATATCAGTGTCTATTTTTCTTATTTCTAGCACCATTCACCTGCTTAAAACATCAGAATTACACCAGGCCACAAAAACTCTAGAACCCCCTCGGCCGAAATAACAAACACGGATGCTAACTTAGAAATATAGAAGCAAATTCCAACTTATCAGAGAGAGATGCTGCTACATAACCAAACACTTTTCAATCTCTGAGCTACTTCCTGTTGAAAACACCGACATTTAGATCTGATTCAAGTAAAGAACATTGATGTGCCAACAAATGAGAGCATCACAATGCTTAAATTTGATTCCATCCAAAACCTGCAAGGAAGATCGAGATTAATTGATGAGAAAACAAAAAATAAAACTACAATACAAGGACACGGTGAGAGAGGAGGAGGAGTAACTCTTTCTTCTTCTACTGTTCAATCAATTCTCTCTCTATAAAAAAAATCAACATTATCATCATCTTCTTTCTCAATACATCAACCAATACTCTCTCTCAAATATCAATCTCACTCAAGAAAAAATCCTCTGGTAACAAACAGTGTATAAACATGAAACAAGTGGATGAGACCGAGTCATTGAGAGAAACAATAACCTTTGATAATATAATCCATAAATTTACCATCAATATGAATAATCTTGATTTTCAAAATAGGTAATGCTTTTGTGTCCTTCAAATAAGAGGTTTTCAGCGCGTGCATGAGAGGTATGGTCTAGGAGAGGTTAATGCGCTGGGTAAATACATCTTAGAGTTTTCGGCAGCTTTGGATAGTAATATAGCAAATATCTGATTTAGGAAAAGAGATGGGCATCTTATCACATATAAAAGTGGGGTGACATGTTCTCAAATATATTTTTTTCTTAGTAGGAAGGCAAATAAAAGACTTGATTGGACTATAAAGTTATTCCAAGAGAGAGATTAACTACCCAACTTAGAGTATTGGCTATAGATGTAAGAGTAAAAGGGAGAGCAAAGATAAGAACCCAAATGGGAGCACCACAAATCAAGGGGTGGCACTTGAAGGGTGAAAAAACAAGAAAGTTTCCAACACAAGATCTTGGAGGGAGGATTTGGACAACCCAAGGAAGTACAAATGACATGTGAAATAAGATGGCTCAAGAGATTATAAAAGTGGCTAACAAACGCTGGAAGAATCAAGACGTTTTGGACCTAGGGGTAAAGAATTAAAAGGATTGTTTTAAATAATTATCTAGGTGTAAAAATATTGAGACTTTTGGGAAAAGTATAATAAAGCTAAGAATGAGTCCAAGAAGGCGGTGAGTGAAGCAAAACCCAAGCTTTTGATGGATTATATCAATCTTTGGGAACCAATGATGGAGAAAATTTTATATATATATGCTTGCTAAGGGAAGAGAAAGAAATATAAGATATTTGGATCAAGTGAAATGTGTTAAAGATGAAGAAGAAAAAGTTATGATTCACGAAAAAGATATAAAGGATAGGTGGAAGATGTATTTCTACAATTTATTTAATGAAAGATGTGATATCTCATGTGACTCTAGCAAGTTCAATACTAGAGAAGAGAACCAAAACTATAAGTATTACCATCAGATTCATAAACAAGTGGTAAAGGAAGCATTAAAAAGGATGAGTAACAGTAAGGCGATTGGGCCTGAAAATACACCTATTTAGGTATGGAAAAGTCTTGGAGAGAGAGGTATTGAGTGGCTCACCAAACCCTTTGATGAAATTATGAAGTCAAAGAAAATGTCTGATGAATGGAGAAGAAGCACTTTAGTTCCAATCTACAAAAGAATAAGCATTTCTAAACTAGAGGTGAAATTTAGAGACCATATCATCCTGCAAGTCACATGGTTTAAATATATTGTGTTTGTAATACAAAATGATGGATAAATAGAAGGGATGTAAACCATCAAATTTAAGTTGGGTGGCTGAAATGGCAGAGGGCTTTTGGGGTTTTATGTGACGCGAAGGTTCCACTCAAGCAAAAGGAAAATTTTTATCAGACTATAGTAAGACCTATGATGTTATACAGAAAAGAATGTAGGGCGCTTAAGAATCCACACGGAAATAAACTAAGTGTAGCATAGATGATGATATTGCGTTAGATGGGTGATCAGACTAGACATGATAGGATTAGAAATGAGAGTATTAACTAAAGAGAGTTAGGATAACACCTATAGTAGATAAGATGGTAGAAAATAAACTTAGGTGGTTTGGGCATGTAGAGAGAAAACTTGTAGATTATGTGGTAAGGAGAGTAGATCAAATGAAGGGAAGTTAGACAATTAGAGGAAGACCTAGAAAGACACTAAGATAAGTCATTAAGATAGATCTCAAGATTAACAATTTGGAAAGAAGCATGGTTCTTGATAGAATATTATGGCGAAAGTTGATCCATGTAGCTGACCTCACTTAATGGAATAAGGCCTAGTTATTGTTGTTGTTGTACTCTTGAAATTTTCAAATCCTCACTTTAGTCATCTTTAGTTTTAACTCTTTTCTTGGTAGATGGCTTTTAATATTGGAACGACTTGCCTACCAATGATTCATGCACGATTTCAACTTATTTGCAATATTAGATTGTCCAACAGCATAAATCACGTTGATTGGAGTATTAGCAAATGATAACTGATTTTATAAAATTTGCAAATGAGTAATCGTTTAAACTTCTAGTGCATACTAATTTATACGAGCATCAAGATAATAATCTATTTTTAAATTGTTCATTTGAACTTTTAACTCACACTTTTAATAGCTTATTCTCTCCCTTAATATTGAAGAAATTAATTTTTCAATTGATAATTAGGCTAGATTGTAATCAAGTATCCAATTATTTGCTTAAATTATATCCTCAAAATACGAGATTCAAATCATTTATATTTTTTTCAATATTCTTTTAAGAATCGTCTTAATGTAACATATTATTGGACCAATCAAAACATATAAACACAATTAAATAGTCCGCAAATCCTACCTCAATTGAAAAAGTAATAATATTATTAAATAAATAAATAAATAAATAATTATATTTGTCAAGAAATTAATCTAAAACAATAAAGAAGAATATTAGAGGTGAATGAGAAGATATATAAAAGAAAGTAGTCTGAATTATTTCAAGTATAATTTGTATTGCAACAGGACATAAATGTAGAGACATTAACTAAATATCAATGACAATAATTACAATGTACTCGTAGAAATTAAAAAATATTAAAAGGGTGGAAAATAAACATCCTTATCAATATTGAATATTATTCATAGGGTTTAATTGTTATGCGCATCGATATAAAAAGTTTTAACTATCAATCCATCACAAATATTAATAATTATTATATTTTATATATAATTCAAATAAAAGTTAAACATGATTTAATATTCGACGGTTACAATTCACTGTTAGTATAAATAAGTATATTCTAATTAAATTCTTATAAATCATAATAATATTGATTTATTTATATCCTTTTACTTAATTAATAATTAATAGTTAAAATCTAAATAAATAATATTACAACAATATATTAATAATCATATAAAATTTCAAGAGTAATGAGATAACAAATAAAAAAACATTTTACATGGAGAAATATTTATAAAAAAAAAAAATTACTCCAATGCTTAACACATATATATGGTGATTCAAATTCAAACTCGTATTCAATTGGTTTGAATTAATTGAACCAAAAATTAAAAAAAGAAAATCTAAAACTATAGGAAAATAAATATAATACTAACTATTAGGCGTGTGAATAGGTCAAATCGACTAACAGGTGTATACGGCTCAGTCTACATAGACCTAGATCAGGCCAAATTTCTTTATAAGTCTATTTAGATAAAAAGGCTAGACCACAGGCCATATAAAAAACCTTTTAAGCCTATTAGGCCGACCTATTTAAATAAATATGAATAATTTTATTATTATATTATATTTTGTATTTTAAATTAAAATATAAAAAAATATTAGCTATTTTAAAGAAATTTTGAAAATAAGATGAAAAAAAATCTTATAAATAATGTCATAAGTTGCTTTCATAAGTTCTTTCAAACAAATAGTATCACAAAATTTATGCTACTAGGTAAACTCAAATAAGTTGAGCTGAATGACTTATTTACAAATGTTCAAATGAAATAGGCTTTTAAGTTGACTAATAGTCCAATCAGGTCTTCAAAAAGTCAGACTCAGACTAAAAAAAATAAGCCTACGATAGAGTACAAGTCAGACCTAGACTTTTTTAACGGACCAAACTCAGACTTGACAAAGCCTAACTCGGTCCAGCATATTGCCACCCCTACTAACTATTAACATTAAAAAAAAGGGTTAAATGCAATTCACCCCCTGCCATTAGGGCGTGTTTCAGATTTGCCCCCCTGAATCTTTTTTTTTAAGAAGACACCCTTATAAAAGTGTAAAGTCAGTTTTACCACACCCTTTTACTACTAATACTGACTGGGCTTTGACTGATTGGCTGACGTGGCTATTGTTGCTAACTAATATCATTAATCATTTATATTGTTATTAATTAGGATATTACAATTAGTTATTTAATATTTCATTTTATTATTAATGATTATTATTAAGAAACAAAGAGGAATAGTTGAAACCTCAACCCCAGCCCTTCCCCTTCTCGATCGTACTCTCCTTATCTCATCTTTACCAACTATCTCTCTCATCTCCATCGGCCTTTCATCTTTCTCCCAAAACCACCAAAAATCATAACATAAACCCAGAAGAAATCATGCATTCAAACCCAGACAAACCCTAATTTCCCCAAATAAATCCCTAATTCAATCAATAATCAAGAACCAGATATCAATCCTAAGGCTAAGTGTTATTCGCGCTTACCTCTTTACCGTGAATCTCTGTATCTCAGTTCTGATGTCTCTGAATCTCCCCCTAATCCCTCTTCTTTTCTCTGTTTGAAGGTTTTGGTGTTGCGAAATGCTTCGAGCGATGGTGTTGCGAAATGCTTGAAGCTTCAATTTAGGGTCGCCGTGAAGATCGCAAAAGACTTCAATCCCCCTTCCACTCCTTCGATTTAGTTTTAATTTTAGGATTTGATTTGATTTTTAGAGTTAAATTTTTTTGATTCGATTTGTTGTAAGTTTGTTTTGGATATTGAATGTAATAGATTGTTGATTCAGTTGTAGAATATTTTTCTGATTTGCGTTTGATTTTGTTGGATCTGGGCCTGAAATGAAATTAGGGTTTGAGTTGATGATGGTGGTGGCCGCCGCAGCCCAAGGTTGAAGAAAGTGAACTGGGTTCAAAACCCAAGTTGACTTAGTCAACGATTTCTTATAAATTAATAATAATATATTTTTCTTAATAATAATCATTAATAATAAAATGAAATATTAAATAACTAATTGTAATATCCTACTTAATAACAATATAAATGATTAATGATATTAGTTAGCAACAATAGCCACGTCAGCCAATCAGTCAAAGCCCAGTCAGCATTAGTAGTAAAAGGGTGTGGTGAAACTGGCTTTACACTTTTATAAGGGTGTATTCTTAAAAAAAAAGATTCAGAGGGACAAATCTGAAACACGCCCTAATGGCAGGGGGGTGAATTGCATTTAACCCAAAAAAAAAAAACTTTTTTTTACTTTAATATTATTATTACATATTTTATGAATATTAAAATTTTGACTTAAATGTAAATAAGTTATATTATATGGAGATTGAAATTTTGACTTCTATGTAAATTGATTTATAAATTATTATGGTTAAAATTTGAACAAGAGTTACTGAAATAATAATCAAAACTAATCAGTAAAAATATGACAACTCCGGTCGGATATTATCCATTGAAAGCATGGTTTCAGCCATTACTTATTTAATTAGTCAAGCAAATCAACTGTTGTATTTTGGTGTTCGTAGATTTTATGTTCGAAGAATGTCTCAGTCAATAGCTTTTCTTTATTAGTACGAGCTAATATCTTTGTATTGTATTCCTTTTGCCAAGCCCAAAATAGCGTGTGAGACATAAAAGACGAATGTTGGACGTAACATCAAATCTATTGGTACGAAACATATAAAAAAATCTAAGTAAAATGGATAAGCCATAAAATATTTTTGACCAAGTTTTAATGGACCGAAAACAAGTACGGTAACAACGTAAAAAAAAAAAAAAACTAATCTTAAAATTCTCATATTGTGTACGTGTGTCTTCTCGAGGTAAAAGCATTCAACTATAGTTGCTAGTAAATTATGATTGGGTGAATATAGAAACAAGTTGGGAACGGTAAGAAACTTCATTGTTGAATGCGTAACGTGAAAACTGAAAAGACAGTAAAATTGAAGATGTTAATCTTATCTACAAAATAATGAATCTGAACGTGATTTTGGATGAAGTTTAAGATTTTGTTTGACCATATATATGTAAACTATTTTATTAGAGTTTGATAGTTGTTCTTGTTCATTGGTTTTGTGTGAGTGTTAACGTGTTTAATTAAATAATAAAATAATAGAATAAAAGATTATTCTCCAACATTTCGGCCGGCTGCAAATTGAAATACGATAATTTTTTAGTAATAAACATCAAAGAAGTTTGGCAAAAAGTAATTAAAGAGCAAGTAACAATTCTACAACGAAATTGCTATAGGTTTTTCTTTTTCAATATTTAGTATTTTGGAGAAAATTTAATATTCTTGGTTTTTCAAGGAAGAAACTTTACTCCATTTGATATTTTTGTTGTGTATATTTTAAGAACTTTCTTGCAAGGGTGGGGCTAATTTGACAAATTTATATTTTTTTTTATATAAACAAAATTATATTAAGGAGTATAAGGGTACTAATAATTACAAATATGTTAATTTAATTTTTTTTTTAAACATAAAGAAGGCTTAAAGTTCAAAACAAAGGATCTACACCAAAACAAGTGGAAGAATCATAATTCTATCAAATTAGCATCTACAAGATGCTTCATCTAAATAGGACAAGAATTAAAAAAACAATAATCTTCAATAATTTTTTTACTTCTCTTAGCAGTAGCATTAGCACCGTAATTTTCTTTCCTAAAAATATGTCTGATTAGAATCTTCTAATCCATATCAATGTAATATTTGATTTTTCTCAATAAAGTTATTTCTATGAGGTTAATCTTATTGATATTATTTATCCCATTAACTACTCTAATAAAATTGATATTTATCTCAATGGCACTTGCACTTATTCTCTAAGAAATAATTAATTCTTCCATAACTCCCCAAAGCTCAACAACTATGACATCGCACATTCTCAATATCTTGGAAAAAATATGTTATCCACTTACCCTACTATATTTAATTATACCTTCACATCCCTATCAGCTATCAACATCACACGCACCATCCGAATTTAGCTTCAATCACCCCTCATTAGGAGAATGTCATCTAATCCACTTCACCTCTTTTCGAGGCTCAGTGATGTTTTTAAAAAAGCTTGCATGCCATTTCATAATAACCAGCCTATAAAACTGCTCATTATGTTCTTCTTTATTTCTCCAGCTTCATATGCAATGACATGATACCGTCCACGAAACATTCCATTTATTATCCTCTTTCCAATCAAGATTTAAATTCATATTTATGTGTATCCAGTACTCCAAATTACTGCAGAAAAACTCTTGGAGTCAATTAGTATTCACTGCTGCCAACAAAATTGACATAACCAGAGGAAAATCCTTAAGAACATGGAGAGAATTGTAACATCTCAATTTTAATTTTAATATGATTAGTATTATTTTAATATTTTAAATAATTATTTGGTGGTTGAGTTTTTATTAAGAATTAGTTTAATATTTAAATTATTTGAGAATAATCGAAATTAATCCAAAAATATGAGATATTTGGTTTTGGAAAAGAAAATAGAATATAATAAAAATTGAGGATAAATGTAGAAATAATGAGAAAATAAGTGGGTTAAAGAGAATTAATAAAATAGGACTAGGATTTAGTTTAAAAAGAGGAGTTGGGAGAAAATTTTAGTCAGTACGTGTTTTTGGTTGGAAAAGAAGCAAAAGAGAGAAAACCTAGAAAAAACGTTTAAAAGGAGCAGAGAGAAAATCCCAAAAGGCAAAAGCTTCATCGTTGTGCAAATTCTAGGTAAGGGAAAAATTGTTCAGGTATGGGTGTTTTAAGCAGACTGGCATGGAGGGTTCCTTGCCCTCATTCCCTCTTCCCTTTTCTTTTTTTCTATAATAATGTTTGTGGCCAAAGAAGGTTTGTGCAAAACCTTTCTAAGGCGATTGATATAGTTTAATTTGGGTCAGGTTGATGTGCATAAGGTATATCCTTATGCACGGTGCATAAGTCTCGTACGAGTAATATTTAAATTGTTCCGAGTAACATTTTAGTTAGAAACGAGTAATAATATCATAATCCATGAATAATATATGCATTATTTGTACACATTTATTAATTATGAGTAATTATTAATTGTGAGTAATGAGTACACTATTCTGAGTAATATTTACACCATTCTGAGTAATATCGAATTTTAACTATTTTGAGTAATATATTCATTGCTCTGAGTAATATTTAGACTATTTTGAGTAATTTATATATTATTTTGAGTAATAAATATAATACTTTGAGTAATATAAACAATATTTGAGTATTTATGCACCGTGCATAAGGATATACCTTATGCACATCAACACATCCCGTTTGATTTGATGTATGCCTTAATGATTGAGATTTGAAATATATGATAATGCCCTAAAATAAGGCGATAATATGAATCTGTGATATTTGATTTATATTATCCATGGTTAACTTTTTGTGCTTTTTAGAATGGTTCGGACTAGATTAGGTGAAAATCATAAAATCGTAAAACTTAGAAAAGTTATAAAAATCCCAAAAAAACAAAAACATCAGAAAAGTCAGGTCGAATGTAGCGCGGCAGCGGAGCCGCGTCAAAAAATTGATGGTGGTAGTGCGCAGGAAGAAGCTGTGGTCAACAGCGGCACGTGGCGAAGTTGTAACAACTCTGATCGGAGCCGCAACTCGGCAGCAAAGTTGCGGTCGGAAACGGTAGAGCCACATCAGAGCATGTGTGCTTGGTGAAGCCGCAGCAGCGTGGGTTGGTGCCATGACTCGGTGGTAGAGACGCGGTCGGGGCGGAGGAGCCGCAGCAGCACGGATCGTAACTATGACTCGGCGGAGGCGTGTGACTCACCACGTAGACCGGAATCAACGTCATGCAGCATGGTGGGCGGTGGGACTGACGACGACGATTATTCGCGGTCCTTTTATGCAATTTTCGAGTAGTTTTCTATTATGGTAATTGTTTGTTGTTGCTTTGATGATTTTATAGTCTATTAACGTGTTTAGAGTTAGAGTTGAATGTATTTGATATTTTAAAGTTGAGTTGAGTTATGTATAGTTAAAAGAGTTACGTTTTGAGTTATTTAATATATTAGAGTTATGTTTGATAATCAAATGAGTTAAATTTGAGATATTGATGTGTTTGGAGTTGAGTTGATTTTGTTTAGAGTTGTTATGAGGAAATGTTATAGTACGCCTTGTGGCTCTTTATTTTTTAAAATAAAAGTGAAAGGGTTCTTATAAGTTTTGTTGTGTTATGAGTTGACTTTGTTGAATGTTGATGGTTGTGTAATGCTATATTTACCTTGTTGGTGAGCATTGTTGAGTAATTATATAATTATAGGTATTAAATTGAGTTGTAATTAAATATAATGTTGAGATGATTAGTTTAGGAAGGAACTACTTTGGTGGCCTTATATTGGTGATATTGTGGATTCAGAGATGAGCTGGAGATGATTATTGTATTGATATGTTTTATTGCATTTCACGCATCATGCATATAGGAGATAGGTACGACTTCGGTCTAGTGAGGGTCTCAAGTTCAGAGAGGAACCAGTTACAGGTCTCGGTTTTAGAGAGGAACCAGGGATGATGGATTAATCAGTAACATATCTCTGGCATTCAAACCTTGGTACCACATGTATTTGAGAAGAAGAGGAGAATTACATTCAAACCTTTATGTGCTTTTTGGGATGGTTGGGACTCAATTAGGAAAAAAAATCATAAAATCGTAAAACTTAGAAAAGTCAGAAAAAACCCAAAAAGACAAAAAATCAGAAAAGTCGAAAATTTGGGTCAGAGGGTGTCGCACGGCAGAGCCGCGTCGAAATTCTCCTTTGTCCTTTTCCTCCTCATTTCCCAAGACCTTTTCGCTTCCTAGGCTGAAGTTATCTTCAACATAGGACCTTTAACACTGTCGTTTTCTTCCTCGTTATCCCAACCGTTTGAAACTTCATCTTCCGAGCTGGTCTCAAACCATTCTTCTCCAGTATTCTTGCAACATCCATCTTGGTTTTCTTTCTTGTTTCATCACCAGAGCACACATAAACACCCAACGAAACACATAATAAATTAAAATAATTTTAGGGAAAATGCATGGCATGGGACCCTGACATACTCCTATTTTGTCCGAGTATTTTACCATTATATGATTTTTCGTTCAATTTTATTTTAAATGAATGAGATAGCACAACTAATAAACACTAGAGTTTAAGGAGGTATGGGCACGATATCCTGAGTTCAAATCCCACTGTGGGCATTATGTTTATTTACTATTTTCATTTTCATTTTTTATTTTAGGTAATTTTTAAAAATATTATTTTTTTCTTTTAAATTATTATTTTATGTAAAAATAGTCAAAAATCCAAAAATATAAAATATATCTTTTCAAATTAGCCTCTCTCCATATCAAATCATGCACTTGGATCAAATCTCAAATCTGAATTTTTATTTTACTGTCCTTATTATAATCACATTCTTTTTTTTTCTATTTTAATTATTATCATTTATTATAAAAAACCAAAAAAATATATAATAACTTTTTTTCTTTTAATTATCATCATTAATATTTTAATTATTCTTAACACTTTCATTTACTATTAGTATTTTAATTATTATTAACTAAAAAAAATTCCCATTATTATAACTATACCAAAAGAACATTTAGTAGTATATTGCTAACCTCATTAAATAGTCACGTTTTTTTTTTGTCATATTTAATTATCATCACTTCATTTTAATACATCAAAACTCATAAAAAACAATATAAACTATAAAAACTAAAAAAAACATTTTTAATTTAATTAGGAAAATTTTAAAAAAAAAAACACAAAAATAAGTTTTATTTAGTTTATTAGGTTATTAGATAAATACCAAAAAATAATAAAAATGTAAAACATAAAAGATATGCTTTATTTCTTTTAGGTAAAAAAAATAGATTAATTTGTACATTAATTCAAAGTTCCCCGATTAAATTAGTGCGTTCATAATCACTTGTAAATAAATAATTCTACATCTTATACATACCATACAATTAATCTTTACATAAATTATTTATCTAACTATCAAACAAAAAAAAACATTCGCACTCTAAAATACATTCAACACACTTAAACTTATTTTTCGCTCCGTGCGATAAATCAAAATCAAACAATTTTGTCCCGTGCGAACAACTAACATTTCTACCCCTCGTGTTTCTAATTCTAATTCAAAACAAACACTTTTCATAAATTAAAATCAACCCACAAACAAAAGTGAGTCGAACTACGATAACTCTGACTTCTTTCATCCTCTAATAAGAGATACGTAGGCACACAGTTGCGAAACCAAGGCGAATCCCCTAATAAAAAATTAATAGTTTCCCTCTTTAAATTCTTTTTCTGTAAATATTCACTAAATAACTAAAGCAAGAAATAACAATTAGGCAAGCATCCTTATACAAACACACATTAACCCTAGAACTAGATAAGATTCCCCTTGAGTACAAGAGAATTGATCGGTGCCTAACACCTTCCTCACACTTAACCAACTCCCAAACCCTTATTCGGTTGAGATGACTGTCTTATCCATCCTTTTAGATTTTACCATTTTTCCCCTATTCCTTAGAATGAAGAAAATATGGTGGCGACTCTGTGATTTTTCCCGCCGCGACAGACCCCTTAATACTTGAGCTAAGTTAATATTTTATTGTCGACATCCTCAAGTTTCCATTCAGAAATCTCTAAGAAACACTGAGCCAGCCAATCTTGAGCCCCATCTTCCAGGATCTTCAATTTTCCTCCTTCCTCTTCTTCTATAAGACATGTTAGCCCTAAATAGAGTAACCTTTATGATGAAGTAACCTTTTGTATGGAAAACTTGTATATTATACGACATCCCCGCGTTATCTACAACCTTAACATAAACCTTCTTGAACCTTCCTCGATTTTCTTCCTGAATATTATACTCAAGCGAACAATGATTTTTGCTCTTTTATTCTTTCCATTTTGAACTCTCTTGTATGATTGGCATATTCTCTCCTTAGATTATGCTTATTGGCAGCAAACTACACATAAGATATTTTCCCCCTTCTTCCCTGATGTTTTTATTTAACAAAATGATGTTTCCTTATTTTAGAACTATGCCCTTCTTCAAAATGCTTCTTTTGAGAACCTCTTTCTTCTACACCTCTTTTCTTATTATCCTCTCTTTCATTTCAAACTTTCCGCTTGCACACTCTTCTTTGAAATTTTGGAATGTAGACGATTTTCTTGGCTCTTATTATGATATTGTCAAGCTTTATTGCCATGAGTCTTTTATCTACCACCCTTCTAAATTTGACGAATCCAAACCTATTTCCATGCTTGTCTCTTCTAGAGGAGTTACAACTTCAATCACACCATATTCCTCAAATATTGTGTACAATTCCTTAGCACCAAACTCATCCTAAATTTCAATGAGGAAAAAGGTTGAATAGTTAAGCTCTGCTGGTATGATTCTCTTTTCTTTCGCCACATCCCTCCTAGGGCTTCCATGTCGGTGTATTTGTGTTTTCCATGTGACTGTTTTCCAGTTAGAGTCATCTTTGTTCTATTTGATCTCTCTCCTCATCTATCTAAGTTTTGATACATTATGAAAAAATCATATTTAAATTCTTGTAGTAAAATATTAAGTTTATAGAAAAACGAATCAAATCAATCCAAATTTAAGATACCTTTATTATAATATTAATGATAAGTTTAATTAATCTTACAATCTTTTGAAACTATTAATTTATGAGAAAAAAGGATATGCACTGATAGTATAAAATAGCTTTACACTGTCAACCAATCATTATCATGTATCATGTCAAGTCACCCTCATATTTTTAAGTTAATTATGTGATATGGTTGATTGATGAATTCTTATTAGATGACAGTGTAGATCTATTTTACACTGTCAGTGCAATACCTTTAACCTCTATTTTACACTGTCAGTGTAAATCTATTTTACACCCTAAAACACCATTTTATATTTATATTTATTGGAAGTGTTTTAGGGTGGTTACAAATAAATATAAAATGGTGTTTTTGAATCTGGATCCAGCGTCATCCATTCACCTCTTCAAAACCCTATTTTTTATTCATTCTCCATCTTCTTCTTTCCTTTTCTCTTCTCTGTTCTCGATTCACCATAATGACCAAAAGATCTAAGAGAAAGATCAAACACAACGAATATTCCAAACTTGATTCTAAACCTGCTACAACTACAAGCTCATCGCAAGAAAACAATAACGAAAACCAAATAAGCAAAGCTCCTCCCAATGCAAAATGGGTCAAAACCTCAAAACCCCAATTTGAGCCTGAATATTTTGAACATAAACACAACATGGTTCACTCTTCAACTTTGATCAATATTTAAGTTTGAATGAAGTCAAGTGCTTTATTTGATGGAATTACTAATGATATTTGAGGTCTGTGCGTGCATTTGTTGTCTTTAGAATGCATTTGAATAGGGTGGCTTGTTGTTTGGAAAGAAGGCTTACCTCTTTGTAAGTAGTATATGAAATTTATTTGGTTTCATCATTTTGTGAGTTAGTTAGGAAACTAATTTTATTGGTAGCCAACCCTCTATTTGGTCACATTTAGCTTACACTGTTCTCATGCATCCTATTGTTGTAGCTCAATTGGTCATGCACAAAGGGGAAAACAAAGAACTTTGCATTTCAGTTGTTGTGGCGGAAAGTTCTCAAACTGGGTTGTCTACATTCCGGTTGTTTCATTAAACATTGATAATTTTTTTCTGCTCATGATTGTAAGTGGTTTATGATGGTCGCTTATATAATCAAATGTAGACTTAGAAACTATATTTTGTTAGTTTTCCATTTGGTTCCTAGTGTGGTTGGGTTGTTGGTGACAATACTTGATTTTGATGCATATAGCAGACAGCATAAACTCTAATGTGGTGCAACCTAGATTTCATAGATCTTTTATAAAAATTTTGTGGAAGTTTTATGTTTGTTTCCCTTTGTAAATTTTCTCAACCATTCCTTTGATTGGTGCAGGTTATTGAAGAGTAATTCATATTCAGAAGATGAGCATTAGAAGTTCTGATGTGGGCTGATCTTTTGATGGTTACTCAGAAGATAGTGTTGACCAGAAGATAGCGTAGCTGTTTAGTTAGTAAGGGTACTTTAGTATTTTGTAGTATTATACTGTTTGTACCTTAAACTTGTTCACTAAGTTTAGTCTGTTAGGGCTTAAGTGACAATTTTTCTTTTGTATAAATAGCCTTGTAGTAGCTATCATTTATTAACAACACAAGTAGTAGAATATACAACATTTATTCTCTCATCTCTTTTGCACCGTTATTCCTTTTGTTCATTCTCTTTGTTATCATCTTTATTCTTGTGCACCAATAATTGGTATCTAGAGCTCCGGTTCCAAACACAGTGAAACACGAGTGAACGTGAGTTTGCGTGACTGTGTGATTGATTTTGTTTCAGGGTAACAAAGTTGTGTTGGATCACATTTTTCTTGGTTGTTTATGGGCTGGGAAACACTGTGTGAGTGAAATCTGTTTTTTCTGCACAAGTTTAAAGATGAGTGGAAGCAACTTGAATACCAAACTTCCAGTTCTTTATGGCAAAAACTGGAATAGATGGATGATTCAAATGCGTGTATTATTTGGTGCTCAAGATGTTCTAGATCTTATCTCTGAAGGATATGTTCCGGTTGCAGCGGATGCAACGGAAGAACAAAAAGATACGCAAAGAGAAACGAGGAAGAAAGATCAGAAAGTGTTGTTCTTCATCCATTAGTGTGTGGATGTGAATGTGTTTGAGAAGATTGTTGATTCTATGACGTCAAAGGAGGCGTGGGATATACTGGTCATGTGTTACGGTGGTGACGCATCAGTGAAGAAGGTGAAGCTTCAATCCCTGAGAAAGCAATATGAGAATATCAACATGAAGAACAATGAGAAAGTTTCTGAGTATATCTCTAGAGTGATTTTGATCACTAATGAGATGAAGGCTTGTGGAGAAACCCTTTCTGAACAAGTAATCATAGAAAAGATATTGAGGTCACTTACTCCTCAATTTGATTATATTTTTGTATCTATTGAACATTCTAAAGATTTGGAAACCATGAGAATAGAAGAGTTGCAAAGCAGTCTAGAAGCATAGGAGTTGTGTCTGACTGAAAGAACTTCTGAAAGGGAAGTTGAGCAAGCTCTGAAAGCTTCTTTTGTCAAGAAGGGCCAGAAGCATTCTTGGTCAGAGTCCAAGAATAGACGTGGTGATAGATTCCAGAAGGAAGCCTTAACTTCTGATGAGAAGAGATATCAGAAGGGAAAGGAGAAGAAGAAATTTCAATGTTACTGTTGCAAACAGTTTGGCCATTTTGCTAGAGACTATTTGGCAAACAAAGGAAGGAAATCAGAAGAAGCAAATATAGTCAGAGGATATTCAGATGATGAACCTGTGCTATTGATGGCTTCAGAGTCTGACGGAAGATGTTCGTCAGAGTGGTGGTATATGGACACTGGGTGTTCAAATTACTTGACTGGAAACAAACAATGGCTGATAGATTTTGACTCTGAAAGGAGGACAAAAATCAGATGTGCTGATGATAAGTACCTTTATGCAGAAGGAGTGGGAAATGTCAAATTCAGAGTGAAGAATGGGAAGAATGTTCTGATCAAAGATGTTTGGTATATTCCTGGAATCAAAAGCAATCTGATGAGTGTGGGTCAGCTCATTGAAAAAGGTTTCTCAGTTGTTATGAAGAACAACCTCTTGAAGTTGTATGATTCCAATCAAAAGTTGATTATGCAATCTGAATAGGGAAGCAACAGAACATTCAAGGTGAATGTAGAAATAGCTGAATCAGAGTGTCTGAGTGCAGAAGGCTCAAAAGGTGATAGTAAGCTATGGCATAAGAGGTTGGGGCATCTAAACTATAGAAGTCTGGGACATCTAAGTTTTAAGAAGCTTGTACATGGCATTCCAAAGATTGTGAAGCTTGAGAAGTCATGTGAGGTATGCATGAAAGGCAAACAACCCTGATTGCCATTTGTATCAGAAGTTGCTCCAAGAGCAAAGCATGCTCTGGGAGTAGTGCACTCTGATGTGTGTGGACCATTTCCAGAACTTTCACTTAGAGGAAAGAGGTATTTTGTGTCTTTTGTGGATGAGTTCACAAGAATGACGTGGGTAACACTTATCAAGTTTAAGACTGAGGTGTTCACAGAATTCTAGAAGTTCAAGGTGAAGGCTGAGAAGCAGAGTGGTCAGAAGATAAAGATTCTCAGAACGGATGGTGGAGGTGAGTATAACTCTACAGAATTTCAGAAGTTCTGTGATGATAATGGAATTGAGCATGAGGTTACTGCTCCTTATACTCCTCAACACAATGGTCTGGCTGAACGTAGAAACCACACTTTGCTTGATATGACGAGAAGTATGCTGAAAGAGAAGAAGCTTCCTCATAATCTCTGGGGAGAAGCTGTTGCTACTGCAGCATATGTGCTCAACAGGTGTCCAACGAAGAGGCTGAAGGAAATTGTTCCTTTAGAGAAGTGGACTAAAGAGAAGCAAAGTGTTAGTCATCTGAAGGTTTTTGGTTCTGTGTGTTATAAACACGTTCTAGAAGCTAGAAGGAAGAAGCTGGATGATAGGAGCAGAGTGATGATATTGGTGGGGTACCACAGTACAGGTGCATACAAGTTCTATTGTCCAGAAACTAATAAAGTTGAAGTCAGCAGAGACGTCATTGTGAAAGAATCAGAAGTTTGGTATTGGAGAGAGTCTCAACCATCTTCTGATGTAGAGATAACTTTTGAAGAAGAGTTAGAGTCAGAAGATGAAGAATCTTCTGAAGATGAGTCAGATGGTGAATCTGATTCTGATCCAGATTCTGATGATGATCCAGAGTCTGGTGGTAGTCATGATTCTGGAAGGGAAAACTCTGAAGATGTAGAGTCTGGAGGACAAGCTTTTGGAGATGATCATGAAGGTGGTGACTCTGGAGGTGGTGAGTCTGGAGTAGCTGACTCTGAAGTAGCTCAAAGACCACAAAGAGTCGGAACTATACCTAGAAGGTTTGCAGATTTTAACATGTTGCAAGACACATAAGTTGACTCAGAGGGAGATGTCATTCAGTGTGCCATGTTAGTAGATTCTGAACCAGTAGGTATTGAAGAAGCGCTCAAGAAGAAAGTCTGGCTGAATGCCATGAAAGAAGAGCTTGAGGCTATAGAAAGAAACAAGACTTGGAAGCTGACAGAACTTCCAAAGAAGAAGAAAGTCATCAACGTCAGATGGGTTTTCAAGGTAAAGCTGAAGCCAGATGGATCAGTTGGTAAACACAAAGCGAGGCTAGTGGCAAGAGGTTTTCTTCAGAAACCTGGGCTAGATTACTTTGAGGTGTTTGCTCCTGTAGCTAGACATGAAACAATCAGACTGGTGATTGCGATAGCTGCAAACAGAGGTTGGTCCTTGATGCATCTGGATGTAAAGTCTGCATTTCTGAATGGTCCATTACAATAGGAGGTATACGTGTCACAACCCCCTGGCTTTGTGAAAAAGAATCAGGAAGGGATGGTGTACAAATTACACAAAGCTCTGTATGGATTGAAGCAAGCACCCAGAGCTTGGAATTTGAAAATTGATTCATTTTTCAAGAAGCAAGGGTTTCAGAAGTGTGAGATGGAATATGGAGTTTATGTGCAACATTCTGGAAGCAATATGATTCTGTTGTGTCTGTATGTTGATGACATATTGCTTAAAGGGAGTTGTCCAGAAGATCTGATGAAGTTTAAGAAGGTGCTGATGAATGAGTTTGAGATTACAGACCTTGGAAAAATGTCACATTTTCTAGGGGTGGAGATTCTGTACTCAGAAGATAGTATCATTCTGCATCAACTGAAGTATGAGTTAGAACTTCTGAAGAAGTTCAAGCTGGAGAATTGCAAAGTTGTTGTTACACCGTCGGAAACGAATCAGAAATTGGACTCTGACTCTGAAGGTGAAGATGTTGATGCTAAGATATTCAAACAGATGGTGGGTTCTTTGAGGTATTTGTGTAATACCAGGCCTGATATATGCTATGCAGTTGGATTTGTTAGTAGGTTCATGAGTAAACCTAAGTGGTCCCATTATCAAGCTGCTGTCAGAATCTTGAGATATATCAAGGGAACTCTAAAGTTTGGAATATTGTTTCCTTTTGGGAGAAAGGAAGAATCAGAGTTATTAAGTTACTCTGACTCTGATTGGTGTGGAGACAGAGTTGATAGAAGGAGTACTTCTGGATATTTGTTTATGTTTCAGGGAGGCCCTATTTCTTGGAGTTCCAAGAAGTAAGCTGTTGTTGCTCTATCAACCTGTGAAGCTGAGTACATTGCAGGCGCTGTAGCTGCATGTCAAGCTGTGTGACTTCTGAACTTATTAGAAGATCTGAAGATTAAAGTGAAGAAGCCTCTGAAGCTGATGATTGATAACAGGTCTGCAATCAATCTTGCCAAGAATCTAGTGTTACACGGAAGAAGCAAGCATATTGAGACTAAGTATCATTTCTTGAGAAGCCAAGTCCAAAATGGAACATTAGAGGTTGTGTATTGTAGCACCCAGAAGCAGCTGGCAGATGTTCTGACGAAGGCGATCAAGACGGATCAATTTCTGCTCTTAAGGAATGGAATTGGCGTTGTCAGCTTCGATTGAAGATGAATTAAGGGATGGCATTGAAGAGTAATTCATATTCAGAAGATGAGCATCAAAAGTTCTGATGTGGGCTGATCTTCTGATGGTTACTCAGAAGATAGTGTTGACCAGAAGATAGCGTAGCTGTTTAGTTAGTAAGGATACTTTAGTATTTTGTAGTATTGTACTGTTTGTACCTTAAACTTGTGCACTAAGTTTATTCTGTTAGGGCTTAGGTGGAAATTTTTCTTTTGTATAAATAGCCTTGTAGTAACTATCATTTATTAACAACACAAGTAGTAGAATATACAATATTTATTCTCTCATCTCTTTTGCGCCGTTATTCCTTTTGTTCATTCTCTTTAATATCATATTTATTCTTGTGCACCAACACAGGTATCGTTGAAGACACAATGAGAAAAGAAGAAAGAGATCTACGTTCCATTAAGGAAGTATGCAACCAAAGCTTAGGCTATGCTTGTTTTCTAGTTGCATTTTTAGACCTGTTATTTAATTTATTAAAACATTAAGGTTGCTTGATTTGTTTGTCACTGTATCTCCAATCCAATTTGTTCTAATTACTTTTTTAGTTTCCATTATAATTTTTAAACATAACTAATCTATGTTAAGAATTCTCAAGTTTGATGTTAAAATTAGTTAATCGAAGAATTTGTACTAGTTTTTTGCACCACAATTGAAGTTGCCATAAAATATAGTTAACGAATGATGGCTTCTATGAATCTGCAATCTTTTTTCACTTTCTTTTAACACCGAATCAATTGATTATGAAGAGTTATATTTTTTACACATTTATTAACGATTTGCGGGGGATTTTAACCTCCAACAACAAAACCCCTACAGGCTAAACAATATATCAATTTTTTAATACATATACTGACTTAGATTTGTACCAATTGTCTTGCTATCATGCCACGTCGGCAGAATTTAATGATTTTTTTATAAAATTTAACGGAAATGAACAATTCGAATAATAGAAGTGTTTTTAAGGGACTAACATGTAACATTTTTTAGATAATGGACTAGTGAAACATTAAATTAAGTTAAGGGACTTTGTGACTCTCTCTCTCTCTCTCTCTCTCTCTCTCTCTCTCTCTCTCTCTCTCTCTCTCTCTCTCTCTCTCTCTCTCTCTCTCTCTCTCTCTCTCTCTCTCTCTCTCTCTCTCTCTCTCTCTCTCTCTCTCTCTCTCTCTCTCTCTCTCTCTCTCACATATAACACTGAACTCTAATTCATAAAATATAAATAGAGAAAAATATAGTTGCTCTATAGTCGTAGAGGTAGACACTATTGGTCAAACTCTGTTAACAAATATCAATCACGTTCATTGTTTTTTACTTTAGTTTCTCTTTAATCTTCTATATTGGTCGGCGATCTAACAATTGATATCAAATGGTGATTAAATCTAGTGTGAAATTCGAAGTTAAAGGGTACAACGAACAAGTAATTTTGAATTATGGCAAAGGAGGATTAAGGATCTATTGGCTAAAAAAAGTTGATAGAAGACACTTCGTTAGACGAAATTGACATATATGAAGGATATCAATTAGGAAGAGATGAAGGAGAATACTGCAAGAATGATTCTCCTATATGTTTCAGACCAAGTGATCTATCATATTTTGAACTTGACGACACTGATAGAGGTTTGAGACAAATTAGAAAGTCAATTTATGTCTAAGACGTTGTTTTGAATCGGCTTCAAGGTCCAATAAATAAAGCTCAATGGCAAGATAAATAGTTGTTACAAGAAAAGAACACAACCTCGTTTTCTCTCCATAAAAGAAAAATTACTGAATTCTTTTTTTTAGACTTTGATTCTAAACAAAACAAAAATCCATATTCGATAATCTAAACGGTTAGCAAATCTAACCAATTTTAACATATTCCATTATTTTTTCACTCAATTAATTCTGATCTTATTCATTCACTCCCCCTTTATTTACTTGATAGCTTGAAGATTAATATAATTAATTAATATATTTAAAATCAATTAAAATCTTTAATTAACATATAATAAAGGCCAACTAAATACAAAGGATAACCGGAATATAAATACAAAACACAATCATATTTATACTTTAACAAAAATTTCAATTTAATTATATTATTTCTAAAATATATTTCAATTTATCCTAAATTTATTTTATTTTATTCATTTAGTAAAATATATTTACTTATTTTATTTATTTTTTCTATTTATAATAATATAATTTTAATTAAGTTAAAAAAATTAATTACTATTAACTAAAATATCCCTCCCGTTATTATTATAGATTAATTAACGCGTAATAGCGAAAAGTAACGAGTATAAATAAAGCTATATATTCACCGTTTCGTAACAAGACTCAAAACACCACCACAATAAAGCTCAACTCACTTTCTTCACACAGCACTTCACATTTCTCCGCCGCAACCGCCGTCGCAGTTTCCCCAAACCACCGTATCCTCATGTCGTCCCAAACCGGCAAACCATTCGACTGGAGCTTCGATCCAGAAAGCGAAGATCCAACCATCCACATAAAAGGCCGAAAAATCTTCTTCTTCATCGCAGTCTTCTCTATCATCCTGCTCTTCACCGCCATCTTCCTCTGCGCGCGATGGATCTTCCGCAACCGCGCTCTTCTCACACCCAACGCCACTCCATTGCAAACATTACCGTACTCTTCACCTTCACAAGGACTCGACGCCGACGCGATCAAGAAGCTTCCTATCATATTACATCAATCCGATTCTTCCAACCGCGCGGTGGAGGAAACGGAGTGCTGTATCTGTTTAAGCGCGTTTGAAGATGGCGAGAAGGTGAAAGTGTTGCCGGTATGTAATCACTGTTTTCACTGTGAGTGTGTTGACTCGTGGCTCGCGAATCGTTCGAGTTGTCCTTTGTGTAGAGCTTCGCTTAAAACTGATTCTTCTTTTCCAATGATTTTGATTCAAGAGCCACCAATAATATATAATTATCCACTTTAATTTTATTTTTGTTAGTGTTTTTTTTAATTTTATTAGTTTTAGTATTAGTAGTGCTAGTAATTTACTTGTTTTTGGATAATAATTTGTTCCGAGCAATGTAAATTGTAGTGAAAAGCAATTTCAAGCATATTAGTAGTGAAAATTTTGGATTAGAATTTGTTACTTAATTAAATACGTATAAATCTTAAGTTTATGATATAATTTTTAAGGATAATATTTATTTATATTTATATATTAATGGAAATCAGATATAAATATTTAAATTTCAATTATACATAAAGTTAAAATTATTTCTAAGAATACCGAAAGTATTTTATATTTCTATCATAAGTTTTACCAAATTTAAAATTGAAAAAAAAACACATAAACATTGTAATTTAAATGTGAAAAATGTAAAAATTCAAAAAAGAAAAAAAAGTCATATCTCTTACTTTTATATGCTACAATTTGCACTTGTTTTAAATTGATTTTCCAAGTTACAATTTGTTCGGCAAATATTCAAACCAAAAAACATGGAGGTTGTTAATTTAGTACATTGTTAGTATAAAATATTGGGAAAAGCTAACATGTGCCCTAAAGGCACAAGATAATGAGATATTTATAGAAATATTTTCTTGGAACACGTACATTCAATGTATCGAAACTTTAAATATAACTTTATTGCATTTAATTATATTTAACTTTTTCTAATAATAGTATCCTTAACATGTGCCTTAAGGGCACATGTTAGCATGACCCTAAAATATTTTATATTATCCATACATTATAATCAATTATCCGTAATATTAAAATTAGTGATTTAATTATTCAAAGTCAAATTTAGTCCATTATTGTAAATTTAAAAGTATAAATATTGTTATAGTTATTTTACTTTGAAATGAATTATAATTTGAAAATTTACTCTTAACTATTTTTGAATATTGCAAAATTAATGGAGAAGTTAAAATGTAGTGCATCGACAATGTAAACTAATTTTACATATACAACCAATCAAAATCTTTACACTTGTCATGTCATATTAGTTTTTTTAAATTAAAATTGTGTTTTAATTGGATACATAGTTGTGATTGGTTGACAGTGTAAAAATATTTTACATGTCAGTGCATATCTTTTTTCTAAAAAAATATATATTAAAATATTAGAAATTGTAAAAAAAATCTTATAATTAAAGATAAAAATATCATTTTTATGTTATAAACTTATATAAAATAAATTACTAAAAAAGAAGTGAATAAATAATACTTTAATTTTTTTTATCTGATAATTATTGAAGAGCACTATTGTTTCAAAAAGAAATAATTCAGAGGATTATACACAAAGACTTAAGAAAGAAACAATTCGAAGTATTGTATAGAACATCTCAAAGAAATAAAAAAAAAAAAACACACACACATATATATATATATATATATATATATATATATATATATATATATATATATATATATATATATATATATATATATATATATATATATATATATATATATATATATATATATATAAATTACTAAAAAAATTAATAAAATTGCAATTGTGTATATTTATCTAATAATTAACCAAGAGCACTATCGTTTCAAAAAAGAATCAATTCAGAGTATTATAAACTGAAAAAGAGCATTGTATAGAGACAACATGTCAAAGAAATAAAAAACAATATATAAATAAATTACTAAGAAAAGAAAATATTAATAAAAAAATTAACTTTATTTTTTACAAAGTCTAGAATGAATAAATACTATTTCAATTTCTTTTTACTAAATTGCAATCGTGTATGGTCGTATTTATCCGGTAATTAACGAAAAGCAATATTGTTTAAAAAAACAATTCAGAGCATTGTGCAAAGACCAAGAGCATTGTACATGGACAACATGTCAAAGAAATAAAAGATAACATATAAATAAATTACTATAATTAATTAATAAACTATTAACTTTATTCTTTAAAAAGGGAAGATTAACAAATATAAACAATTACTGCTTGATGCTTGGTAAAGTATGATTCGATCTTAATCAAATGGTTTATTGTTTTTATATTTGAAATGTGCTGTTGCTTATAGTAGTTATGTTCTATAAAGTTTAAATAAGTTGATAATTCATTGAATACTGCCAAAGGAAAGTGCTGCCCTATATATTCCTTTGCATGTGACAAGAGTCCAAGTTAGTGTGCTTTTTCATTATTTTTTCTGTTCTTATTGTTCTTCTTATTTTTTCTGTATACGCATGTATCAATTCTTTTATTGGTTTATCAATAATACATACTCAACTCAAGTATTTATAAAGGTAAAATCCACGGTGACTAGGGTTTATCATTTTTTAGTATTTACCTAACATATAATTTTAGAGATACATGTTTAAACTATGTTTAACTCACGACATTTTACTTAGAGGTTGCAAAATAGATTCAACAAACAATAATATATCTTTTGTTATATTTGCAAACTTTTACAAACACGGACATTAACAATTTACAAACACGGACATTAACAAGAGTTTTTAGGGGTACAAAATCTGCATGATGTCTTATCCTCTCCTATTTTTTAAAGGGTGCGTCAAATTTTAAGGTTGGAGCCAAAGCAGTTTCAAATTTTTTAAGGTCTTGTGTATATTAGACAAAATTTAACAATAATAAAACAATTTTACCGTGAAAAATTTTAAATTATGTACGGTAATCCGTCTTACACGTTCTCTAAGATGGTTATATCCGCACCCTCAACTATATATGTTCAATTTTTTATGATAGATTTAAACATAATGGATATGATTGATTGTCACTCTTAATTATATTCATATTTTAAAAAGTTGAATTCTAACCATTATATTACAAGAAAAAAATAGAAGGTGGATGGTTCTTTTTTAATATTTTAACTAGGTTCTATAATTTTCCATAACACTATCTGTTTAATAAGGTTATTGTAAATTTAAATATGTTGTTATTGCTCTTATGAATCAGCAATGGCTTGCTCTGTTGAAACATGTTTTGTGCATGATGCAAGTATTAGATAATGTGGGAGACTTTTCAATAAATTGGGATAAGAAAACACAAAAACTCGACGCTGAGTTCCTCTCATTTTTAATTTATTTTATCTAATGTTGTTGCCATAACTTTATGTCTGGAAGACTTCTGTTTCAATCTTTATAATACTGTACCTTGTTAATGTTAAGCACGAGTAACCCACTATGGATTACTCCCATAATCCATCCATAAGTCAATTTAATATATTGTATTATTCTATGTGAAATTTATTCAATTATGAATCATGATATTTATTTATTTAGTTAGAGTGGGTTTAATATATTATGTATTAATCTATGTGAAATTTTCAATTATGAGTCATCATCTTTATTTATTTAGCTATAGTGGGTTTTCATTTCATATTAATTTTAATATATTATGCATTGGTTTAAATTGTTGTGTGCAGGTGTTAAATTGAATTTGTTGTGAAAAACGATACCAATAACAAAGTATAATAGGGAATTATAGGGGAGAAGAAGAACACAATAATTGGTTATAACCGTTATTCTTTTACTTTCTCTTCAAACAAGATTACAAGTTTACAAGAATAACAAATAACCTTTCTCACCCTAAATTAGGATTTGCAGCTTAGCAATGATGAGAGACTAGTATGCTATTTATAATAAAACCTAACATACTAACTAATGGGCTTTTTCCACAAGGCCCATTACACAAGCCAACTTAATAAACAAGCTAACTTAACAAATTAGGGTTTAAACACTAAAACCTAATTTAACATGCTAACAACCCTAGCATCTTCGACACAAGCATGTGAACAACCTTCGACTTCATGCTTAACCCTATTGAACCAAGAAGCTACCCTTCGGCCATACTAGAGTTCGATCCAATATCTCACAAATCTCCACCTTGGATCTAACTCTACAACATCAAGGGAACAAACTAGCTTTCTTCATGCAGCTTTATCAACTGCATACAGTGGAAAAACTTGCAACTCGGCAATGTCTTGGTGATCATATCAGCAGCATTGTCTTCAGTCGAAACCTTCAGCACTTGGACTTCTCCACGCTCGATTACTCCTCTGACGAAATGCAGCCTCACATCAATGTGCTTAGTTCGCTCATGATAGGCTGAATTTTTCGACAGGTGTATTGCACTTTGACTATCACATTTAACAGTGATACCTCGACCTTGAAGTTTCAGCTCATTCGCAAAACCTTCAAGCCACAATGCTTCTTTCACAGCTTCAGTTAGGGCAATATACTCCGCTTCAGTGGTTGATAGAGCAACAACCTTCTGAAGTGTTGCTTTCCAACTAATTGCAGTGCCAAACATAGTGAAAACATATCCAGAAATAGATTTTCTGGAATCCATACAACCTGCATAATCAGAGTCGACATATCCTTCTATTACTGCTTTACTATCTTCACCCAAGGTTCCACCATAAATTAGGACTCTATTCAGAGACCCATTTATGTACCTTATAATCCACTTCAATGCTTGCCAGTGAGCCTTTCCAGGATTCGCCATGTACCTGCTTACAAGACTTACTGCGTATGCTATGTCGGGTCTAGTACAGACCATAGCATACATCAAAGAACCGACTATATTAGCATATGGGATGCTATTCATATAGGCTCTTTCGACATCAGTACTGGGACACTGATCAATACTCAGCTTGAATTGAGGGTTTGTTGGAGTCACAACTGGCTTCGAATTCGACATACCAACCTTTTCAAGAATCTTCCGTAGATATGCCTCTTGAGATAGGCATAACTTCGACTTCTTTCTATCTCTTCGAATGTCAATTCCAAGAATCCTGGAAGCAGCTCCCAGATCCTTCATATCGAACTCCTTATTGAGTTCAGCCTTCACCCTCATCACATCTTCGACACTGTTGCTTGCTATGAGAATATCATCCACATAAAGCAACAAAATAACAAATGAATTACCAGGTCGAAATCTGAAGTAAACACAGTGGTCGAACTGACTTCTAATGAAACTTATGCGTGCCATGAACTTGTCGAATCTCCTATTCCACTGTCGAGGAGATTGTTTCAGACCATACAAAGATCTCTTTAACTTGCACACATAATCTTCCTTCCCCTTTTCGACATACCCTTCAGGTTGCCTCATCAGGATCGTTTCATCTAGATCACCATACAAGAACGCAGTTTTCACATCCATCTGTTCCAGTTCAAGATCGAACTGTGCCACCATGGCAAGCAACATTCGAATGGACCTATGCTTCACAACAGGAGAAAACACATCATTGAAGTCGACACCTTCTTTCTGAGTGAAACCCCTTGCAACTAACCTTGCCTTGTATCTTTTCGACGTCACTCCTTCAATTCCTTCCTTAACTTTGAAAATCCATTTACAGCTGACTAACCTTGCCCCAACAGGTTTCTTGATCAGTTCCCAAGTATGATTATCATGAAGAGATTTCATCTCATCATCCATGGCCTTCAGCCATTCAGTCTTATTTCGACTCCTCATAACTTCCTTATAGTCTCTAGGTTCTTCGTCTAGAACCTCACTTGCAGAGATTAAGGCATAAGCTATAAGATCTGCATATCCAAGTCTCTGAGGTGGCTTGATGACTCTTCTCGACCTATCTCTCGACAATAGGTAGTCATCGTCAGTTTCCTCAACTTCAGCATCTTCTGCTTCTTCTTCGACTTCATCTGGGATATGCAATTCAGCATCAACATGCTCCACCTCAACAGGAATCTCTACCTGTTTCAGCTCTTCGTCAGATGTTTCTGTACTTCGACCAACATCATCAGTTTTCTTAAAAGCCATTTCAACTTCATTGAAAACTACATCTCGACTGATGATACACCTCCTGTGACCTGGCTCTAGGCACCATAGCCTATAAGCTTTGACTCCTTCAGGGTATCCCATGAACATGCATTTCAGAGCTCTAGGTTCGACCTTGTCTTGCCTAATGTGAGCATAGGCTACGCAGCCAAATACTCTCAGTTTGTCGAGATCTGGTGGATGTCCCGACCAAACTTCTTCAGGTGTCTTCATATCTAACGCTGTCGAAGGACATCTGTTTATCAGATATGTTGCTGTCGAAACAGCCTCAGCCCAGAACACCTTCTTTAAACGGCACTAGTCAACATGCATCTGACTCTCTCCAAAATAGTTCGATTAAACCTTTCAGCCAAACCATTTTGCTGTGGAGTACCTGCAGTAGTTCTATGCCTTGCAATACCAGAGGCAGCACAAAAACTGTCGAATGCCTCATTGCAAAATTCAAGGCCATTGTCGGTTCTCAACCTCTTGACCTTTCTGCCAGTCTGATTTTCAACCAGAGTCTTCCAACTTTTGAAATTCTCAAAAGTTTCATCCTTAGTCTTCTGGATGAATACCCATAATTTTCTGGAATAATCATCTACTATGGATAGAAAATACCTTGCTCCTGAATGTGATGGACACCTTGCAGGCCCCCAAAGATCAGCATGGATGTAATCAAGGGATCCATGTGTTCTTTGTTTGCCTTTGTTGAACTTCACTCTGCAAGATTTTCCAAGTACACAGGGTTCACAAAACTTCAGCTTTTCGATTTTGTCTCCACCAAGCAGATTTTGTTTCCCTAATTCGACCAGACCTCTTTCACTGACATGACCCAATCTCATGTGCCAGATTTCTGTTTTCGACAAAGGTTTCGTGGATGCAACATTTGTCGAACCACTTACAACTTCAGCCTCAAGGGTATACAAGCCTTGTTTCTTCACGCCTCTCAAGACTTCCTTCGAACCCTTCATGACTCTTAGGATACTTTTCTCTCCTTGGAAAACATATCCTTTCTTGTCGAATTCACCAAGAGAAAGCAGATTTCTCTTCAAATCAGGAACATACCTGACTTCAGTCAATAACCTTATTGACTCATCATGGAGCTTGAATCTCACAGTTCCAACACCTGCAATCTTGCAAGCCTTGTTGTTTCCCAGCAATACTGATCCACCATCTTGATCACATAATTCCTCGAACAAGTCTTTGTTTGGAGTCATGTGCCAAGTGCAACCTGAATCCATAATCCACTCCTTCTTAGAGTCACTGCTTGAAACCACAAGAACATCAGATGATTCGAAATCATCTTGAACAATGGCAGCGTTGCCATTATCCTTACCTCCATGATATTTCAAGCGTTCAGGGCACACCTTTCTTGTGTGACCCTCCTTCTTACAATGGTAGCATCGAATGCCAGATGCTTCGCCACTGTAAGTCTTCGACTGGCTTTTGCCTTTCTTCTTGTCGAACTTACCATCCTTTCGTAAGAGTTTTCCTTTAACGGCCAAACCTTCGCCAACAGTCGAAGGTTTATGCTCCTTTCGTTCATTCAAGTCCTTAGAGTACAAGGCTGATTGAACTTCTTCAAACGTCAGGGACTCCCTTCCATACAAGAGAGTTTCTTTGAAGTGAGCATGTGATCGAGGCAAAGCGCACAATAGTAACAGCGCTTGATCTTCATCATCGATCTTCACATCAATATTTTCAAGATCAAGAATCAGCTTGTTGAACATATCCAACTGCTCAGCCAATACTTTGTCTTCAATCATCTTGAATGAATACAAAGCTTGCTTCAGGTAGAGTCGATTTACCAGCGATTTGGTCATATACAAACTTTCAAGTTTCACCCATAACCCTGATGCCGTCGTCTCCTTTGATACCTGCCGGAGAACCTTATCACCAAGGCTCAACAGAATTGCGCTGTGTGCTTTCTCGATCATAGTTGTCTTCTCCGCTGCCGTTAATGCAGCATTCATGGCTGCCTCTCCCTTCAACGCTTCCAAACAACCCTGCTGAACCAGTAGGGCTTTCATCTTCAAGCGCCACAGACCGAAATCATTCACTCCGGTGAACTTTTCAATCTCATACTTTGTTGAAGGCATCTTCTCCACGCTCACCGCACCAATTTGTTGTGAAAAACGATACCAATAACAAAGTATAATAGGGAATTATAGGGGAGAAGAAGAACACAATAATTGGTTATAACCGTTATTCTTTTACTTTCTCTTCAAACAAGATTACAAGTTTACAAGAATAACAAATAACCTTTCTCACCCTAAATTAGGATTTGCAGCTTAGCAATGATGAGAGACTAGTATGCTATTTATAATAAAACCTAACATACTAACTAATGGGCTTTTTCCACAAGGCCCATTACACAAGCCAACTTAATAAACAAGCTAACTTAACAAATTAGGGTTTAAACACTAAAACCTAATTTAACATGCTAACAACCCTAGCATCTTCGACACAAGCATGTGAACAACCTTCGACTTCATGCTTAACCCTATTGAACCAAGAAGCTACCCTTCGGCCATACTAGAGTTCGATCCAATATCTCACAGAATTCAATAAGGTTCATCTGGTTTATTGAAGTTTTGAGATAAAAATAAAGACTTATTTCATCTGAGACTTATCTTAATATTATATTTGCTTGGTTTGTTAATCCAAAGGATTGGAACTCTCCATTGACTTTTTTATGTCAAGTATTGGTTTTTTGTTGGTTAGATATTTCCTTACCTTATCTTTTACTTTATACTTTAGGATAGTCCCTTCATCTTCTCCCATCTTCTTAAATTTTCAAAACTCCTCCCTCCATTTCAAAATCTTATGTTTGCAAGTTTTTAAAACACTTTTGATAAAAAACTTTCTTTCAAATTTTTTGCCCTTTGTGTTTTTTTTCAAAAACATTTTTTTAAAAAATTTTAGGCATGAATAATCATCATGGTGGAGATGTAATCCCCTAATCCCTTGATATTGATTGATATGATTGATTTTTTTCCACTTGAAAGAGTTAGTGGCATACTTATTCATTTTATCCAAGTTGGAGCCCTTCATTCATTTGTGATGGAAAGAATCCATCTCTTCTCATGTTCAAGTATGGTTAGCTAAGTTTTCTCCTCTGGGATGATAAAGTGTTTATTCATTTTTTTAGAACAAAACCTTTGTTTCCTTTTGAGCGAAACTAAAAATGTTCTAAATTCTCCAGTGTACTCAGGAGGTATGTGGGCATAAGATGCTATGTCTTTCCGAGCATAATTTTAAAACCAAACAAAACTTTCTTTTGCACACAAATCTTTTTTACACAGATTTACAAAAAGGTTTCTGTGGAGTACCACAGATGTGATGGGTGCTAACACCTCCCCCTTGCATGATCAACCCCCGTACCTAAGATCTCTGCTTTGTTTTTATTAGTTTTGATTTGATAAACTTCTTTGAGTTTTATTTCGCTTTTTCCCATTTCCTTTGAAAATATAAAGCGCAGTGGCGACTTTCACTAAAATAATAAATCAAGTCAATCTAATGGCTTCAATCTCAATTTTCCTCCGCTACAAAGAGTGATCCTCAAGAATATATTATTGCTATTAATACACATATGACCATCGTTGGAGCTACTAACTCCCTCAATTGCAAACTGATGACGTGGATATTGAATGATGTAACCCTCTGATCGGAAAAATAGCAAGTGTACTATTTTCACCGATGTAGTAATAATGGGTTTTACCCCAAGTATCGATCACGAGGATTGCGTAGAAAAGATAAATTATTATAAACAGTCAATTAAACAAAAGAGCATATGGGGGTTTTTATATTGGAATAATAAAATTCAAATAAATAAGCTGAAAGTAAAATAGCTTTTGTGTATAAATTTAGAGTAATGCCAAGGTAGGTGTATGATCAGCCTTCTAATGACTCTGTAAGAAGATCTCTTTAACAAGTTCATATGATGCAACTATTTATTCTTAAGGGTGTTTTCCTAAGTCCTTAGTGAAAACCTTTTGGTTTGCAATCCTAATGCCTAAGTCCTTAGAAACAAAGGTTTGTAAACCAAAGATGTAAATAATCAAGAATTTTTCAAATAACCTTACGGTATCCCTAGGCCTAGGTGATAACAATAAGATTTAATTGTTTAAAAACCTTAACAACCGTAGTCCTACAGATTGTTAACCGTGGATCAATCTTGTTTTGCCGACAAAGAAAGCAATAAGAACATTAAACAATTAAATTGCAAAATATGAAAGCTTGATTAAAGAACAACGATATTCAGAGTCATTACAATGCAAATCAGGGACACCCCCCTGGCATTGGGGGGTTTAGCCTCTCATAATATTCAAGAAACCAAAATCACAAAGTTTAGACATTTACAAAGATTAGGAGAACTCGGATCTTCAATGGTGTCCACCGTTGAATCTCTTCGTCTTCCAACACCTTGAAGAAGCTATCTTTTCTCTGCTCTGGAATTCTATCGTACGATCAAAAGTCCCTTCCCCTTGTCTCTCAAGCCTCTTTTAATCCCTCTAGGTTTTCAGATTTTTGCCACAATGCCCAAACTGCCCCCGGACTTTAAAAAATTGGAAAAACCACAAATTTAGAAATCCTACCCGCACCGCTGACACGGCCGTGTCCCTTGACACGGGCAGACCGTGTCCGCTTCTGGTCTGGGAGATCAATTCTTCTTGAGGCCTGACACGGCCGTGTCAGGTGACACGGTCAGACCGTGTCCGCCTCTGCCCATATGCTTTTTCCTTGCTTTTTGCTTCTTTCTTCACATCTTTTGGCCACGCGATCTTCCATCACTCTGAAGCTAACCTGAAACCATTACCAAACGAGATCAAAAGCACCTAATTGACAAAGAAAACGACATAAAAATACATTGCTCATAGAATAACTAGAATTAGATGAATTAAAGAAAAACACTTAAAAACAACCACAAAGTGTTACCAAGTATGGCGATCTTATTGCCGAATGTATGACGAAATTAAGTAGAAATGGTGACCGATCACAACCCCAAACTTATCTCATTTCTTGTCCTCAAGTGATGCAAGAGATCAAACAGAGGTCACCTTAAACTTTTCTTTTCCACAACATAGTCGATGTCTTTCGCAACTTACTTCTATTTCTTGATTAGGCGTTCGGGCTTATCGAACCTTGTTGTCCATCACACTTCACAACAGAGTGTATTTCACCTGCAAACTTTTCACACTTCTCACATTGTCTCTCAGGGTTAGAGTGTTTTTCGCTCAACATCACGATATGCAATATCAACCCTTGACTTTGCATGCATCCTACTTTCACTACACAAAGAGAATTAACACACTTTTGAGGACTTTTTAGGTTGTAACGGGGCTGAGGTGAAAGGAAGGATAAACAAGAGATTGATATGCAAATGGTTTATGAACTAGCACTTATGTTATTTTTCTTGTCTTTGTGTTCGATTTTGTGTGAGGGGGTTTCTTCTTAGACTCTCCTTTTTTCCTAATTACCGGGTAATCAACATTGTTTGAGTCTTTCAAATCTTTTTTAGGCAAGTGTTTCAAACTATTTTTTTTCTCTTTTTTTTTTCTTGTGCTTTACACACTTTTCTCTAAATTTTTTTTTTTATATATCACACTTGCCCTTTATTTTCTTAAGCACTACCCCAAACTTACAATTTCACACAGATTCAAAAGAAGCAATAATTACACAAGTGCCAAACAAAGATGATAGAATGATGGTTAAGGATGACATGTGCGGGTTTAACAAACAAGGGGGAATGGCTCAACGGGTTTAACGAGGGATAAAACAAAAATAAATGAAAGACGGAACGGCTCTGGGGAGAACAAACAAGTGCCTCAGTGTGTGATTTCATAATTGTACTGTGTCGGTAGGACAAACGCAAAATTAGAGAGATAAAGTCATACCTGATTTCACTCTCATGATGATACATGTGTTTGGCATTTTATGTTCCTCACCATGTAGGCTAAGTTTGCAGCTTCAACACACCCTTTATGTCATGTGACTTTCCTTTCCGGCTCGATTTCACCACTTACCTTCTCAGTCCTGTTCTTCAAGTTGCGTCCGACACTTTCGGCTATGTCCACTTCCAAAGTACCTCGAGAGATTAAGTTCAGGTTGCACCTTTCATCCACTAACTACCAATCATCATTCATTTGGCATCCATCACTCAATCTATAACACAATGTTAACACAACACACAAACAAAAACAAAAAATGGAAAACAACTAAAAGCAAATGCCACGAACCCCTCCCACACTTGAACTAAACATTGTCCTCAATGTTTTAGAACCAGCCTCAGAGAGGTTGCTTACAGAGGTATTGCATTCCAATATTCACTTCCCAGATTCCACTGGAGATGCTCTCTTTTATTTCCTGAAAATAAGACAAACAACCAGAAAGATTTATTATTAAAACCGTGGGTTGCCTCCCACGAAGCGCTTCGTTTAACGTCGCATGGCTCGACGGTCCATTACCCTCTTTTATGGAGGGTATTTCCTTTTCCAAACCTTGTTGCTTGCCACTTCCGCAACCGCGAACTCATGAAGATGAAAAGCCTGGATAACTTTTCTCTTCAATTTGCTATCCACTTTCATCTTCTCACTTTGATTTGCTTCTTTCTTTTTCTTCTTAACTTCTATAGCGACCTTAGGACTTTTGATAGAAACATGAGCTAGTTCCACCTGAGAAGCTATGCTTGAAACTTTTTCTTGGAGATGTTTAGGGCTTTTGTATTCTCCCTCACTTTCGATCATACCAACAGAAGCTTGATCATGTACACCTTCACTTTGTTTCTTGACTTCTAGCATCTTTAAGGTTAATTCTTCATTAAAGGCTTTCACCGTCAGAGTCCCTTTCTCAATGTCAAAGTTGCAACGACTTGTCAACAAAAATGGTCTCCCAAGAAGGATAGGAGTTTCTTCATCTTCAGGAATGTCCATGATGTGGAAGTCAACAGGGAATACAAACTTGCCAATCTCCACTAGTACGTCTTCAGCTATCCCATATGATTTCTTGATGGTGTGATCAGCGAACTTCAACTTTGTCTCACTTTCACTTATCTTTCCCAATTCAAGCTTTTTAAAGATAGATAGTGGCATTAAACTCACACTAGAACCCGAATCAATGAGTACCTTTTTAAACATTCTATTCTTGATAGTGCATGGTATCGCCGCCGCTCCAGGGTCTTTCTTCTTGATGGGGATCTTCCTTGCTGGAGAGACTATACTACACTTTTCTGTTGCAATTTCTGGTTCTCCCCCCATTGGCCTCTTTTTACCGATAACCTCCTTCATAAACTTTTTGTACAAAGGCATTTGCTCAAGTGCTTCAAAGAAAGGTAGATTAACCTCTAATTTTTTAAACAAGGCTGCAAACTTCTCAAAATCCTTCTCTGTTGAATTCTTCTTTGTCACTCTAGAGGGAAAAGGAAGCTTGATTGCCGGTTTAGCATCTTTCTTATTTTTCTCTTCAAGTTGCTTAACCGGTGGTATCACAATTTCGGGCTCTTTCACATTCTCTCTTATCTCCAAATCTACCTCAATCACAAAGGGGTCATCTATTTCCTCTTTTTCTTTTTCCGATTCTGCCACTTTCTTACTCCTTGTAGTAACAGCATTAATCTTCTCTAGATTTTTCTGATCTTTCACAGTTTCGTTCGGAAAGTTTCCTTGTGCCTGTAGAGTGAGATGTTGTGCTATTTGACCTATTTGAACTTCAAGATTTTTGATTGAAGCCGTGGTGTTCCTGAGGTTGGCTCTTGTCTCTTCTTGAAACTGAGAGTTTTGGGTTGCCACTTTTTCAAGAGCGATCTCCCAATCTTCTTTCTTTGGTACCTGTTGTTGAAATTGTTGAGGATGATGTTGGAATTGTTGTTGATATGGAAGTTGTTGTTGTGGTTGCGCTGGAGTTTGAAATTGGGTTGATCCTTGCTTTTGAAAGTTTCCTTGTTGGTCCTTCCATGCGAAATTAGGATGATTTTTCCAACCCGGATTATAAGTATTGGCGTATGGATTATTTTGCCTCAACATATGAATTTGTTCCACTTGTTCCTACGTTGCCACACAATGCATAGCAAAATGTGGTCCACTACATATTTCACATACAACTGAGGCAGCTGGTTCAATTTGTGCTACCTTTTGTTCACTAAGATTCATCTTCTTCAGTCTTCTTTCTACTTCAGCTGCAATTTGGTCTTCCATTTTAACTACCTGATCAGCAAGCTTCAAATCAATTTTACCTTCCGGTGGGCTCATTGCACGGTCATATAACTCGATGTGCTCATTAGCAGCAATAGCTTCTATGATCTTCTTGATACCCGTGGCTGTTGAAAAATTAGTTGAGCCACCGGCAGCCGTATCAATAAGCTGTTTTGTCTTAATTCGAAGACCATTTACGAAAGTCTGCATTTGCTCGGTTGGGTCCATATTATGAGTAGGACATGCAACCAAACATCTCTTGAACCTTTTGTATGCATCCCCCAACGATTCCCCTTCTTTCTGCTTGAAGTTTACAATATCATATCTTTTTCGGATGAAAACTGATGCGGGGAAGTATTCGTTCAAGAAAGCGGTTTCCATCTGTTGCCATGTTGTGATGCTTCCAGCTGGAAGTGAGTAAAACCACTCTTCTGCATCTTCAGATAAGGTAAAAGGAAACATTACAAGTCTCTTAGCTTCTTCAGAATGACCTTCAATCTTTAATGACGTTGTCGTGGTGAGGAATCTTTGTAGATGCTTATTTGCATCTTCATTGATTCGTCCCGCAAACGGCTTGCTCTCCAACTGTCGGATAGTTGAAGGATGAAGTTGGAAGTGTGCAACATTGACCGGTTGGTTTACAATGGTCATTCTTCCAAGCGGTGCATTGGCCCTTCCATAATCACCCAAAAGTCTCTCTGGAGGAGGTGGATCAGCTGCCATAGTTTCAGGCTCAGAATCTGACTGCTCGGACTGAATAGATATTACTTCTTCGTCTTCAGATTCTGAAACTACAGGGGAGTCTTCTTTCGATGCCAGTCTTTTTCGCTTGACTTCTCGGAGTCGTGCTCTCAATAGTCTTTCTGGTTCTGCGTTAAAAAGAAGTTCAGCTGAGGCTTTACCTCGCATACAAGATTAGAAATCGATTAGTAGATAAGTTAAAAAAAATTAAAATTAAAATAAGCAAATAAAAATTTCAGCAAAAAGAATTTTAATTGCAGAGCAATAAAATTTTAATTGACTAAAATAAAACTTATATTTTGGCAATCCCCGGCAACGGCGCCAAAAACTTGATCGGAAAAATAGCAAGTGTACTATTTTCACCGATGTAGTAATAATGGGTTTTACCCCAAGTATCGATCACGAGGATTGCGTAGAAAAGATAAATTATTATAAACAGTCAATTAAACAAAAGAGCATATGGGGGTTTTTATATTGGAATAATAAAATTCAAATAAATAAGCTGAAAGTAAAATAGCTTTTGTGTATAAATTTAGAGTAATGCCAAGGTAGGTGTATGATCAGCCTTCTAATGACTCTGTAAGAAGATCTCTTTAACAAGTTCATATGATGCAACTATTTATTCTTAAGGGTGTTTTCCTAAGTCCTTAGTGAAAACCTTTTGGTTTGCAATCCTAATGCCTAAGTCCTTAGAAACAAAGGTTTGTAAACCAAAGATGTAAATAATCAAGAATTTTTCAAATAACCTTACGGTATCCCTAGGCCTAGGTGATAACAATAAGATTTAATTGTTTAAAAACCTTAACAACCGTAGTCCTACAGATTGTTAACCGTGGATCAATCTTGTTTTGCCGACAAAGAAAACAATAAGAACATTAAACAATTAAATTGCAAAATATGAAAGCTTGATTAAAGAACAACGATATTCAGAGTCATTACAATGCAAATCAGGGACACCCCCCTGGCATTGGGGGGTTTAGCCTCTCATAATATTCAAGAAACCAAAATCACAAAGTTTAGACATTTACAAAGATTAGGAGAACTCGGATCTTCAATGGTGTCCACCGTTGAATCTCTTCGTCTTCCAACACCTTGAAGAAGCTATCTTTTCTCTGCTCTGGAATTCTATCGTACGATCAAAAGTCCCTTCCCCTTGTCTCTCAAGCCTCTTTTAATCCCTCTAGGTTTTCAGATTTTTGCCACAATGCCCAAACTGCCCCCGGACTTTAAAAAATTGGAAAAACCACAAATTTAGAAATCCTGCCCGCACCGCTGACACGGCCGTGTCCCTTGACACGGGCAGACCGTGTCCGCTTCTGGTCTGGGAGATCAATTCTTCTTGAGGCCTGACACGGCCGTGTCAGGTGACACGGTCAGACCGTGTCCGCCTCTGCCCATATGCTTTTTCCTTGCTTTTTGCTTCTTTCTTCACATCTTTTGGCCACGCGATCTTCCATCACTCTGAAGCTAACCTGAAACCATTACCAAACGAGATCAAAAGCACCTAATTGACAAAGAAAACGACATAAAAATACATTGCTCATAGAATAACTAGAATTAGATGAATTAAAGAAAAACACTTAAAAACAACCACAAAGTGTTACCAAGTATGGCGATCTTATTGCCGAATGTATGACGAAATTAAGTAGAAATGATGACCGATCACCCTCCGTTGGTACATGAGCCTCCCTAGGCTTTCCATCACATGTTACAAATATTTGAAAGGGAAATTAGTACACCAATGTTCAACCAACAAACATAGAAAGATATTCACCACCAGCCTCTTTAATGTCTGCCAAGAGTACTTGATAAGTGCCAAAAATATTTTCATGATGTTGCAACGTCCACGTGGACGTTGATTTGTAATGTTTGATTTATGTTAAAATCCTTAATATATTTTCTATGTTTATGTTATGAATTGTATTTTGAGTTTGAGATATTGGCGGTGTTCAATGATATTTTTCTGGTTTCTGTGTAGCACAAAATCATAATTACTTCTCCGGGTCAAAATCGGAAATTAAATTATGGTTCTATTTAGGGGTGGCAAAACGGGCCGCCCGCCCCGCCTTATGCCCGCCAAAAAACGAGCGGGGCGGGCATGCCCGCCAAGTAAAATGGGCATCAAAATCATGCCCGCCCCGCCAAGATGGCGGGCGGCGGGCTTACCCGCCTATTTTTATTTTTATTTTTTTAATAGATTAATATGCTTTTTTTACCTTTTAATTAAACTTTTCACTTATTTTTTAAAACAATTTTTTATAAAAGTAATTTTTTAACAAATTTACTCTAAAATATATTACATATATTTATAAATAAATGTATAAAATAAACCATCAAGAATTGCAATTACTAGAATTAACTAAAAAAAGAGTGAGTTTTGGAGGAGGAGCGGGTTTTGGCGAGCGGCGGGCTTTGGCGGGGCGGGTATGGCGGGCGGCGAGTTTTGGCGGGGCGGGCTTTGGCGAGCGGCGAGCCTAAAATCCCAACCCAACCCGCCAATTTTTGGCGGGTGCGCGGGCGGCCCGGCGGGCCCCGGCCCGTTTTGCCACCCCTAGTTCTATTCTAATGTATAGTTTATCAAATTTTGATGCGGACCGAAAATATACTTTTCGATTTGAAGGACATTTAAGAAATTTTGCTTGGTGCATAAGAAAAGCAAGAGGTGGAATAAGAAATCTTCATTCTCTATTTTAGCAGCTAAAAAAGCCGAGAAATCTACATGTCGCCTCCTTTTTTATACTTGCCACCCCCCCAATTTGCGATATTCTCAAAATACCCCTATACTATTAACTCAAACTTTTTACCATTTTAAAAAAAAAAATTATTGTTGGGAAAAATCAGCCTAAAAGTAAATTTTTGGTAGCCTTTAGCAAATTTCTGGTATCCTTTTTTGTGCGATACCGAAAATTATTTGATTTTACAAAATTTCGGTATTTATATACCAGAAATTCCAAATTTCCGGTGCGATTTACTAGGGATTTTAAAAATTCTAGTACTTTTACCAAACTCCTTACCCCATACCAAAAATTCACAAATTTTCGGTATATAACCCACTATCGGAAATTTCAAATTTCCGGTGTGTATCGGAAATTTCTTTAAACTTGAAATTTCCGGTATGGTACATGAAGTTTAATATCTTTGCGGTCCTGTATCGACAACTTTAGTTTCTTGTACGGATTCTTTAAGTGATCTTACGCAGTACTTCGTGACAGATACGGTATGTTTACCTTACTTCATACACAATTTTTTTTTTGTTTTTATAAATTGATGTAGTTATGTAATTGTACGTTTTTGTGATTGTCAGATTTTTGAATCATGAGATAAGGTTCTAGAATGGGCACGTGCTATTGGAAGAAGTCATGGTGGTGTTGTTGTTACAATCCGATATGATTTTGCTAATGGAATGCGAGGGAGGGAGGATAAATAGATTATGTGTTGTGACCGAGAAGGAAATTATAAAAGAAAAAATGAAGTTGCGACCCCTTCTGATGTCAATTCTACTATGAGGCTTAGATGCCAATTTAGGCTGAGATCTGCTTCGAGTGTTATTGGATGGAAGGTAGTGGTTAAACGTGGGATGCATAATCATATACTAGATAAGGATATGTTAGGTCATGACATCTTGGGGCGTCAGAAAGATGATGAAAGAGAGTCTGTGAATGACATGAAGAAGTATAATATGGCACCAACGTACATCGCGTCTTCTTTGAAAGACAAAGACCTAGAAAATCTCACGAGTATTACCCAGATATACCGAGCTAGAGCAACATACATATTGGGCAAGAGAGATGCACTGACAGAAATGCAAGTGTTATTGAGCCTTATTCACCAAGAGAAACACACGTGTTGGTCTATAAATAAGGAGAATTTAGATATTGTGGCTGATATATTCTGGACACACCCTGACTCTGTCAAGTTGTTGAATATGTTTTCTCTGGTGTTGATTTTTGATTGCACGTACAAGACAAATAGGTTAGAATATTAATATTAATTTCTCCTATCTTAAAAGTATAATGAGTGATCTAGTTTTTGAATGTGTTTTTTAATCGTGCAGGTACCGACTACCACTGCTTGATATTGTTGGTGTTGCATCAACAAAATTGACGTTTTCAGTTGCTTTTGCATTTTTGGAACACGAAAGAGAGGAGAACTTCACATGGGCACTAGAGAGGCTCAAGGAGTTGTTTTATTCTGAGAAAGTGCTACAAGATGTCATGGTGACGGACCGGGAACTTGCATTAATGAATGTCATTGATTCTATGTATCCAAATGCGTCTCATTTGTTGTGTGCGTTTCATATTTCAAAAATCGTTAGCATGAAATGTAAAGAGTATGTCAAATCATAAAGACAAGAATATGTCATGGATCCATGGAACAACATGATGTATTCAAATACAGAAGACGAATTTGATGTGCATCTCAATCACTTCGAGAGTGTATGTGGTGATATTCCATCATTTGTCAAGTATGTGAAAGAAATGTGGTTAACACCATATAAGGAAAGATTTGTTATTGCATGGACTAACAAAGTCACTCATTTAGGGAACACAACAATAAACAGGTACATTTTAAAAGGAAATATGTTTATGTTTTCTATTTGTGAGTTGTTTATTTAATGTGTCTATGATTTCTAGGATGGAGTCTGCACATCAGAGACTGAAGAACATGTTGACGACAAGTCGTGGTGATTTTTGTGCAAGTTGGGAGGTTGTGAACACAATGTTGAATAGGGATGGCAAGCAGACCCAAACCTGCAGGGCCCACCCGCACCCGAACCCGAGTCAACGGGTAAAAACCTAAGTTGACTGAGTTTGGATTCGGATTCGAATGCCACCCGATATTTTGGGTGCGAGTTTGGGTAGTGTGAAACACGCACCCGAAATCACACTCGTTTATATATATCTATATATTACGGAAAGGTGTAGGAAAATTGTATTTTATGTATTTGCTGCGGGTTCGGGTTTGGGTGAAAAAACCGAACCCAATGGGTGTGGGCGTGAGTGTTATTTTGCCACCCGAACAACCTTTGAGTTTGGATTCGGGTGCTGATTTCGGGTGCAAGTTTTGGTAATGCGAAACTTGCACCCGACCCGTTGTCATCCCTAATGTTGAAGTTGCAACTAGGTTCCATAAGAGTGTCGTTTCAAAAAAGTATCGTCAACATTGAGCATTATTATAACACTCCATTCTATTCTAAATTGCACAATTTTGTTTCAAGACAGTGTATACAAATCATTGGAAATGAACTAGAAATAGTCAAATTTATTGGTGCGAGCAAGCAGAGGTGTGGTTGTTACATTAGAACAACACATGGGTTACCGTGTGCGTGTCAGCTTGTCGGCTACCATATTCTAGGCATACATATACCTTTGGAATCTATTCATGTGTTTTAGACAAGTTGTTCTATGACACTGTCTCTGATGTTAGTACCTCATTACTCGTAAAACACTTGGGTGAACAGGATAAGGAGAAATGGATGTCGATCCCGGATATGGGTTACCCTATCGATTCTAGATACAGTGTTGTATTTGTTTCTCTTTCGATGTTAATGAACATAACTTTTGTTCCCGCTTCACATAGCTCCACCCCATACACGAGTTAACATACGATCATTGTTGTTGCTTTTGTCAACCGTAATTATTGGGTTCAGATAAAGTTGAGACTCAATTGTCCATTGCCTCCCGTCACTGATCGTTGGAGGAAGAACTGTTCTTATAATGCAAAAGCATGTGAATCAACATATGTGGTCGGTTCAAACAGACATTGAGAAGAATGTTTCTAAGGATGCATAAACTGTTGTGATGTTGTAATGTTGTAATGATATGTATGACATTTATTCTATTTCTATATTAAGACGGTTCGTTATTTTACCGACATTTATTATATGTTATTCAAGTTTTTAAAAAAATTAAGTCCGAGTATTACCAGAAATTTTAAATTTTTGGTATTTTTCTTTTACCGAAAACTTAAAAATTTCGATAGTTTTATACATTGAATTCATACCGAAAATTTGAAATATCTGATAAAATTTTCGGTACCGTATATTTCAAAATTTTCGATATTAATATTAACTGATGATACGTATCGGATATTTCAAATATTCGGTACCGGAAATATAATATTTTCGGTATGGGTCATCATGCACAATAATTTGGTAAATCCAACCAAATATCCGGTACCTTTGTGAAATTTCCGGTACAGAATCAAAAATTTAATAAAATCCAATATTTTATAACAGTAATATGGTAAAAACGTATCCCTTGAAGGACTCACAAATATAAAAAAGAGTGTTGCATGTAGATTCCTCCTCAAAACCTAAAGCTTAATGGCCCACGTTTTTTTCTGAAATATCTAAGCCCATTGGGCTTTTGAATTAAAGCCCTATTCATATTTGTTATCTATTAGGGTTTCTAATATCCACTATAAAACGTTGCTACCTTGTCACATCTTAATTCAGCTGCTATCAACTAGGGTTCCGGCAAATCGAAACACCGTTCACGATGAGAGCCAAGGTGAATCGCTTGTTCCATTTACTCAATTACCTCTCATAATCATCCTATTGTGTTTTAATCGTAAAGTGTTTGTCTGATTCGAATTGTTTATGATTTTCAGTGGAAGAAGAAGCGTATGAGGAGATTGAAGAGGAAGCGCCGAAAGATGAGACAGAGATCTAAGTAGAGCGCCATTCTCAGTCGATTTCGGTTTTTTTTTCCTGTTTGTTTCTGTTGTCAGATGGAACTTTTCAATAATTGTCTTTACTTTTGTTCTTGTTTTGATACATTGTTGGTTTTACTCCTTAACAAAATTAGATTTTGTTTAAACTGTTATTTCATATCTCTCTGCACCTTACAATTTTGTTATTTGCAATTTTATTCTCGTCTTGAATCTGTGGTTGTTGTTATTTTGATTTAGTATAAATAAATTTTATCGAAATTTTTATTAAATAATTGTCTTTACGATGTATTGTAGTATAATCAACCAGTCTATCTTTATCGTAATATTTTAGTCGATTTTAATGTTTTATAAGAAATCTAGCTGCTTAGTTCAGTCAATAATGACTCTCTAGTCTTCCAGCAGCTTTTAGGTATAGTTAACTGCTTGTATTGCATTCTTCTAGTTTGTTTAAGTGACTTTCACTTTGTAAGTATTGCATTCATTTTTCATTGAAATGAAAATTTGAGTTGGGTTTTTCTTGATTTCTATCTTTTGGTCATTTATCTCTAAGTCAAAATTGCAGGTTTATTAACATCAAGTATAAGATTTTTCAGTAGTCATAGTAAAATAGTTAGATAATTTGTATTTTTGCGACTTCTATTAGATCAAGATTGAGTAAACATTGATGTTCTCTTAAGTGCATGTCTCTACCATGTCTGTGAACAAACACTTGAGAAGTTTAGTTTAGGTTGAGGAAAGTCTTAAGTTCATAACATAACAAATTAGATTTGAGTAGAGGAATTTCAGCAAACACAAATTGGTGATTTTGTTCTGTAAAATCCATCAATGGTTTGTTGATCTCTCTTGTTGATCTTGTTTGTTCTGTATCAATTCTTCCACAAGTTAGGTCATGTTAGGCATTCTTTCTTGATCCACGGACTTAAAATTTACTCGGGAATACATTTTTTAGATCTCAATTTCGGTATGCAAATTCCAAAGGATCTGTGTCAAAAATGTCATAACGTTTTCCTCACTGACGTGAATCCACACTAACAAGGTCATTTCACTAGATGCCTCAAACACACAACATATTGTCCTTGTCTAGATTTTTATCAATTGCTCATTGGAAATAAACACGATTTAATTATTCACAGTAGACTTCATGCGTCTTCTATTACCTAATACTCCAAATTTCTTGCTCTTTTTATTACCAACTTTTTTTATTAATGTGGACAAGTTTGCACAACACGAGGCTTTTTACGTAGTTTCTTAAATTATTTGGACAAGCCATAGCCTATGTAGTCAAATTAAAGAACAAAGGTGATTTATATGTCAAAAGCAACCAAAATGGAAGGATAAAGACATGGTAAGCAAAAACAGAAGCCAAAGCCCCTTAGAACTGAGGCTTAACACTAACCTCTAAAAGAGGTCATAGTATGCCACTACCTAAAAGAACTGACCACCAAATGCGCTAAACATGAACAACTCTTGAGAAATCATAGTATACCCCTTGCATCTGAAGCAATTCATTTGACAGGTTCGGTCAAATTTATCCATAGTTACTGTCTTATTGGGAAAATGAGGTTGTTTCAAGAATTACAAACGTTCCAATTTACATAATGTCAAATCAAAGTCAACCTTACTCTTATCCCAAACAAAATATCAAACTAGCCACCCAAAAATATTAAAGGTGACTTGTAGTCTTTGGTGTTCTCTAAAAAAGTCACATGAGATCTCACCCACTAATAAAAGACACGAGATCCCAGCCAGATTCACAATCACACAGCGCCTAAAGATTATTCTTATTGTTTGTGGGAGCCCTATTCTAAATTAACTATCAAGAAAAGCCTAACTCTTCCAGACAAGCGATAGAATCAGAACAAAAATAAGTATAAGAAAAATAATCCAAACACAAATAACTAATAAAAAACAAGAATAAGTATAAGAAAAACAATTTAAACACAAATAACTAATAAAATATTTGTAACCAACTTATACTCTTAGACTAACTACCCCTTCTCCAAGTAAGATCTTTAATCCAAACATCATCCTCTCAACAATTATATTGCAATCAACAATATCGTGGAGCTATAATCCAAGAAGGGAGATACTATGTCTAGAAGTCCACGTGAATCTAACTTCCCTAGCTCCAACAATATAAGTGATTACTTGGGCCCCATATTTAGCATAAAAAATATGATCTCCACATACCAAGTCCATTCAAAATTAATCTCAATTACTTAATGTCAAAAATCCTTTTACTTAGGTTTACAAACATCAGACCTTTGAATACAAGAAATTTTTTACGACTCTATAACACCACCATAAAAAAACCTCCTGAGTGTGACTCTATGTAGTTAACATGTATAATAGATTTTGATAATGACAAAGGAAATAAAGTAAAACTATTATGAGCACCATCAAGGAAGAAAAATATTGAAGTAAATAAAAAAGTAATAAAGTTCTTATGTCTGGCACATCAATTACAAAGATAAACATTGAAAGAACTGAATTAGGGAAGACTCATCTGATACCACACCATTGTTTTATCAATTATTGATCAGAAGGGTATGAATAAGAAAAAGATTTTTTTTTTGAGAAACTAACACAATGCACACACTAAAGTATTTACAAATCATCATCTATTTTAAAACCTCTTGAAAAATGGCGTATGACCTTTACCTAATCGATTAGGAAGCAACCCGCCCAATTAAGAAAGTAAAGTCTCGTTGTCTAATCGATTAGAATTGTATCTAACTGATTAAGGAGAGAACTTTCCACCTAATTGATTAGGAACTATATTAATCAATTAGGGTGGGGACCTAGCTTAAATGTTTCCTCATTTGTTAGAACTAATCGATTAACGTCATAAGCTAATCAATAAAAAAGACAGGAGCTCATAGATTATTTTCTTTTAGAGTCAAATATTTTCTCCTATACAAAGGAGTCTTGTGCACTCTTCCTAAGTACTAATTTTTTGAGTTCACACTCTTGTTTTCTCTCATTATATTCTCAAAAATTATTTTTATTCACTATATATTGCTTTAGTGTTAAGAGAGTGAAATGCTTATATTGAGAGTTTTGCAATTCTTCTGTTTAATTATTGAGTTGTAATTGCAATTCAAAAGCATAGTTCTCTTGTATCTACGTAATTGACATTGAAGTTGCAAGTTAAACCTATGAAAAAGCTTGGTGTAAGAAAGATTGTTGAGCTAATTTTGATGTAAAAGTTCAAGTTGTTTCGTGGAAATCTCAAGTAAAAATTTTTGGGGATTGAGTTAGGGTATATGGTATGGTGTGCTCTTTCGTTCTCTCTTTTTTACTTTTCTGTATTTTATTTTTTGATACTTAATATCTTATTCTTCTTCTCATTTCTTAAAATCAATTGTTTACGAAAACTTTTTCAAAAATCAAATAACACAGTCCATCCCTTTCATGTGGTTGAAGTCAATTGATTTACACTCTGAACCCTAATACTCAACTTTTAAACATTAACTGACATCTTAAAACAAGATAGATAAAAGATAGGGATCAAGTTAACGACAAACTTTATGAAGACTACTCACCATCCAAAACGGGCATGCCTATTACTACACATATTTAGCCTTTTAGAGATAATTTGGATGGAAGGCTCCTAAGTTGACACTTTGCAAGAGTTTGCTCCAACTAAAAATCCTAAACCCTTTAAAGAAAGATGCTCTTGCTTTCAATGCAAAAATCCTTCAGCCTTTGACATAAATTTTTGAGCAATATTAACCCTTTTAAGAGTTTTCTGGAGAAATTAACTTGAAGGTCATAGGTTATCAGCAGCCTATCAAGCTCCCTATCATTATCTAACTTAAAAGAAACTTCTAACTATTTGTAAAATGATATGGGTTTAATTGTCTTCTCCCTATCATTTAAGCCCATGAAAATCTCCAACAAATCATCCTCCGAAGACGATCGTCGAAAAGTAGTTTGACGAGAATACTCTTTTATTTGGATGGTTATATTTAGACCTTACACGCTCTAGTCTCCTTAAGAGTAGACAACATGACTCCATTTTGCTAACGAAAACCAACATAAAATATATATCTAGAACAAGAGAGGTATAAGGATTATTGTTTGGCAACAATAAGTGGTTAGATGTGTATTTGATTCATATTAAATTAATTTTGTAAAGTTGATTATGACTAAAAGAGTTGAACATAAAATAATTTATATTTGAATAAATTTCTGCAAAAATAAATTGAATAGAAAATTCAAGTATAAAAATTATATTTAGACTCAAAATACAAATCTTATTTTCAACTATAATCAATTGTACTCGAGAGCAACAAAAAATGTTAAAATCAATTATGCCCATCTATAATCAATTTTAAGTGCTCCTCCAACCACAAAATCAAGCATACACAAAGTCGGTTTCAATCTCCCCCTTGAAATTGTTTGATACAAGTTCTAGTTAACTCAGTCTAGAAAGAATCCATCTTCAAACTGGTTAGTGTAACTGTTGTTGTGAACTTAGACCTAATAAAATTCCATCGATTAACAGCAGGTAGTTGAAATATTGTCTCTAAATCCCCACCTTATGTAAGTAATATCTACCCAAAACCTTTTGAATGGTAACAATGCTAATATACAAAGATTAACTAACCATAACTAACTGAAGCTTACAATGCAAGCAGTCTATACATCGTAGAAACTTTTTAAACACTTTTGGTTCAAACTTACATTATTTTAATCCCATTGCAATTCAAATAATATTATAAACATAACCGTTTTAATTAAGAGAAAAGTTTAACCTATGCAGAATGTTTAATTGGTTACTCCAAACATACACAGAACAGAAAACCTAAACGAAGAAAGAAAACGTGTAAATCAGAAAACAATTGTTAACTATAGATCTTAAAATAAAATTAATCATCCAAAGGAACTCCAAAAATATATAAAATCAGAAATTGTCATGACAGAACAAATAAAAGAAAAATCATCAGTAACTTTTTTTCACTTTCGATGTGTTGAATCAGGAGCATGTTGAAACCCATCAAAGCGCATGTTATCAATATAATTCCTAACTTCCTCTGCTATCATGCGCTGAATAATCGACCTCAAACTATCATTCCCCGACAACTTAACACCGTTATTCATCTCTTCTTTTTTCTCTCTTTCTTCCTTCAACAATTTCTCACCAGGCGGAAACAAACTCAACGGCGTCATAACGGCCACATCGTTACCAACGTCTTCTTCTTCTTCCGTAACCGTTTCTTCACCGTCACGTGAACGAGAACCGTTATTCTCCAAACAAGGCCGTTTATAACGATAACGGAGATCTAACAAATCGTTATAACCGCTTGGAGGACGCTTCACGATACTCACGGGGGAAGGAGTCAGCGGCGCCTCCGTGAGACGACGGCGGAGGGTAGAGTTCCAGTGGTTTTTTATCGCGTTGTCTGTTCGACCGGGGAGAAGACGAGAAATCGTCGCCCATTTGTTGCCGTGAACCGCGTGCGCTTGGATTATGATGTTATCTTCCTCGGGGGTAAAAGCACGGTGTTGAACGTCGGGACTCAGCTGATTGCACCACCGCAGACGGCAAGATTTTCCAGAACGGCCGGGGATTCCGTTGCTTATCACCGACCAGTTTCGTGGACCGTATTCCTTCACCAATCTCCTCAATGTGTCATCTTCTTGCGGACTCCACGAGCCTCTCACTTTATCGCCGCTCTCGTCATCGCCGTTGGAATTCGAGCTAATCATCGTTGAAAATTGAAACCTGTTTGTGAAAATGCCAAAGAGAAAGTGTTTGTGAAATTGTGAAATTGTGAAATTATGAGATTATGAGTCTGTTTTTATGATAAAAAAATGAATGAGAAAAGAAGAAAACAGAAAAACTGTAATTGAAAGATGTGAATTGGAAATTTGGAACGAACCTTATAAGTTAAAACTGTTTTTGTGTTGTGTGTGTATGTAACTAACTGCTTGAAGAGTTGGATTTCCAACGTGTTTTCTTCTCTTTCTGGTTTCTGAATCTTGAATCTTGAGTTATTAATTTTTATTTTTATTTTTCTATTTTTAAATGAATAGAAGTTGGGTGTTTTTTCGTTTGGACTTAGGTAGGTGGAAGTTTATGGGTGGGTTTTTATATATTTAAATTAATTAATTAATTTGAATTAAGGGTTTAATGAAATTGGATTAGGAAGAAGTGGGTGATTAATAATGGTGGAAGTTATAACTTCCACGCACCTTTATCTAACTGACTCAAAAAAACGTTTTTTATGGAAATTTTTTGACCAATTAGATTTTTTTAATTTAATTATTAATTTAATAATCTGATTTGAAGTTTATAGGTGGCAGTTAGGAAGGAGTAATCATTTATCTAGTTTTAAAAAAAATAAAAAAATAAAAGAATTATTTAGGTGGGGCCAGGGAGGTTGAAGTAACTGAATAGAAGTCAAAATGAGGAGGAAGTTGTAACGGACGTCGGTTAGTTAAGTGTGGTGAAATATAGTTAGAATGGAAGGAGGAAAGAAAGGGGTTTTGTAACTGTAAGTTGTTATTGCAGTTAGACATGTAGATGGTATTTATGCGATATTTAAGGAGTTTTTTAATTTTGAATAACTAACTGGGTTTATTATTTATTGGTAATAACCGTTTTTATCGTCTTTTTTAAAAATGGGGATTGAATAGGTTAGTTGATAGAAGCTTCTTTCGTGGTAACTGTAAACTCAAAACATGTGCCATTTTAAATTGTTTTTTTCTATTAAAATTAAAAAAAAAAAAGAGAGAAATAGGAATGGCGTATAAAAAGTATACTAGTTGTATTTTTACATGGAGCTTTTGCTAATTTGAGATCTACACCGAATTATATACCGTATCAATTATCAAAGTAAAATTTTCTTACACGCAAATCAATATAAAATAAATTATTAAAAATATAAATTTGTATGTATTATGTAGTGTTTTAGATGTAGGTGTTTGATAAGAAGCAGCCCAATAGGCCCATTAGGGAAAGGAAGCCTTCAATTTTACTTAAAGACTTTTATTATTAATTATGCTTTATTATGGATGTTTTAAGTATTGTAGAAGTTTTATTTTACTTGTATGCTGGCCCATGGCCCATTAGTCCTTAACAAAACCCTACTATATATTTGTATCCCTTTGGTTTGTAGAAGGCAATGAAAGTCTGAAAAAGTTATCTCTTATGCTTTATCTTCTTATGCAATTTTAGATCTCTAGTAGCTTAGTGTAAACCTAACATTGGTGCTTTCATTTGCCTCTCCATCCTCCCATGGCTCCCCCTAAACCACCCAACCCTTCTTCTAAAGATATCATAGAAGAAGTCATTCAAATATCCACCCTTAACCTCAACAATGCAATGCAAGAAACCCAAGAACAAATGGATGAAAGATTTGCTAAAATCTCTTCTGATCTATCAAACCTACACACAAGATTGGAAAATGACAAATCTGTTGAGGATTCTAGATATGATGCTCTTATGGCTGCCATTACTAAAATTTCTTTTCAAAAAGAATTTCAGCAAGCTCTTGCTGCATCCAGCAGCAGCACTGTTCATACTCCAGCAACTACTGCAGCCGCAGCTACTGTTCACGGAACAACACAGCACACAGATTCCGTTACTGTTCATCACTCAGGTATGGTACTAAACCCTCCCTTTAATCCTAGGGTTTCAGCACCAGTTGCTACTACTCTCTCACCTTCAAACACACCCCTTAGACATTCTGCCACTTTCTCCCACACACAACCCACACCCATGAGATACAACACACAAATTTCCCAACCTTTCCCACAATACCCTTCCATCCCTTCAATTCTATCAACTTCTCAACCGTTCAACATACCCTTCTCCCAACAACTCCCTAACCCCCAAATTTCACACCAATCAACATACCCCAATCTGTCCCATATTCCTCAACTTCCACCTATTAGAACCCCAAAACTTGAACTACCTATGTTCGATGGGTCGGAACCTCTTGATTGGATGTTTCAAGCTGAACAGTTTTTTAATTTTTATAATATGCCACCGGAAAACCGTTTATCATTGATTTCGTTTTACATGAAGGGTGATGCTTTGTCTTGGTTTAAATGGATGTACCAAAGTCGTTTGTTAACCGATTGGTTTTCTTTTCTTAAAGCCTTAGAATTACGTTTTGGTCCTTCAACTTTTGACAACCACCAAGCTGAATTATTTAAATTGAAACAAGATGGTTCGGTGGTTGATTATCAAACCAAATTTGAAAAGCTAGGGACCCAAGTGATTGGCTTACCATCGGATGCCATATTGAATTGTTTTATTTCCGGCCTAACAAATGAGATTCAAAATGAAATGGCAATTCACAAACCCACCAACATTTCTCAAGCGATTGGTTTAGCTAAATTAATTGAATCTAAGTTGAAAGATTCTAAACCCAAATTCCATAAACCCTTTGCAAACACTTATCATAAACCTTCTGCCTCCCCAGCCAACCCCATACCCAAACCATCAATCATTCCAAGTTCCCAAATCCCAAACCCATTCAAAGCCCAAACAAGTTCTGCCCCATCAAAATTACCAATTAAAAGACTCTCCCAGGCCCAACTACAAGAGCGTAGAGCTCAAGGCCTATGCTTTAATTGTGATGAAAAGTTTTTTATTGGACATAAATGCTCCACAAGAAGATTTTTAATTCTTATGGCAGATGAAGAACCTATTGGGGAACCCATTCATGTGGAAGATAGTGTCGAAACTGAAATTGAGCAAGACTTGAATGATACTTATTTTCAACTCTCTCCCCAAGCTTTAACAGGACAATTCTCACCACAAACACTTAAATTCAAAGGCAAAATTGGTGGTTTATCCGTAATGGTGTTAGTGGATACCGGTAGTACTCATAACATTTTACAACCCAGAATTGCTCAACATCTCAATCTCACATCGACACCCATTACTCAATTTTCTGTTATGGTGGGAAATGGTTCCCACTTAAAGTGTGAAGGCATTTGCAATAACGTTCCAATCACTTTACAAAAAGAACTTTTCCATCTTCCATTCTATCTATTGCCAATTGAAGGAGCGGACGTTGTTCTTGGAATGGCTTGGCTAAGAACATTGGGTCCTTTGCAAGCCGATTTTTCAATTCCTTCCATCTCTTTTACCCATCATAACAACCTCATTACATTAAAAGGGGATCCCACAGCCCACCCTGCCCACACTACTTATCATCAGCTAAAACACCTCATACACACCAATTTTGTTGCCTCTTTTCATCTCATGTTTTTCCAAAACCAGAATCCTGATCCACTTACTCCTAACCCACTTGATACTTTACCCAACCCAACCAAAACACTTTCCCCAAAAATACAAACACTCCTCACCAAATACAAAACTATCTTTCAACCTCAAGAAGGCCTTCCCCCAGCCAGACCACATGATCACCATATCCCTCTTTTCCCAAATACCCCACCCATCAATGTCAAACCATATCGCTATCCCCATTCCCAGAAAACAGCCATGTCTTCAATTATACAGGACATGTTACAAGAAGGGATTATTATTCCTAGTCGCAGCCCTTTTTCCTCCCCAGTTTTACTTGTGAAAAAAAAAGATGGAACTTGGAGATTTTGTGTAGACTATCGCGCCCTCAATGCAGTAACCATTAAAGACCGTTTCCCCATCCCAACAATTGATGAACTACTCGATGAGTTAGGCAATGCTACTTATTTTACCAAGTTAGACTTACGCTCTGGCTACCATCAGATCCGAGTTGCATCGGAAGACACGCATAAGACTGCTTTTCGGACTTTCGACGGGCATTACGAATTTCTCGTAATGCCTTTCGGGTTGACAAACGCCCCTTCCACCTTTCAATCAGCTATGAACGATTTACTACGACCCTATTTACGCAAGTTTGTTTTAGTTTTTTTTGATGACATATTGATTTACAGTGCCAATTTCGATGATCACTTAGCTCATTTGCAGGTTATTTTTGATCTATTGAAGTCTCATGCTTTTGTGGTGAAACTACCTAAGTGTGTTTTTGCAGTCAAACAGGTTAACTACTTAGGACACATCATTTCAGTTGGAGGAGTTGCTCCTGATCCAGAAAAGGTGCAGGCCATGTTAGATTGGCCTACTCCTCGTTCACTCACGTCCCTCCGCGGTTTCTTAGGCCTCACCGGTTTCTATCGTCGTTTCGTGAAAAACTACGCCACTCTCGCCGCTCCTCTCACCGATTTACTACGTTCCACTAAATTTGTATGGAGTACAGAGGCGGCCGAAGCCTTTACAAAATTACAAAAGAAGATGACCGACATGCCGGTCCTGGCTTTGCCAGATTTTACAAAACAATTCATCATCGAGACAGATGCTTCAGGAATCGCTGTTGGCGCCGTACTTTCACAGGATGGGCATCCTATCGCTTTCTTCAGCAAAAAGATGTGTCCACGGATGCAGGCTTCATCAGTTTATGTACGCGAGATGTTTGCTGTAACAGAGGCAGTAAAAAAATGGCGTCAATATCTCATAGGGCAAAAGTTTCACATCTACACTGATCAGAAAAGCTTACGAAACCTACTACTGCAACGCATTCAAACTCCGGAACAACAGAAATGGGCAGCAAAGTTACAGGGATTTAACTTTGAAATATTTTACAAACCTGGAAAATCCAACTTGGTTGCAGACGCGTTGAGCCGAAAATTCCACACCAGTGACTGTCTCTTGCTGGCATTCTCTTCCCCCATTCCAGATCTGTTGGCGACTCTTCAACAATTTTATGCACAGGACACAGCAGGCAAACTCTTAGTTACACAACACACAGTTGAAAACAAGTCAAGTTTGTATCAGTTTACTAAGGGACTTTTGTACTACAAAGACAAATTGTTCATACCTGACATTGAGGATCTCCGTCTAAGAGTCTTACAGGAATTTCACCATACTCCAACAGGTGGCCACTCAGGTGTTAAGGCATCCCTTGCACGTATTTCAGCTTCATTTTCTAGGCCAGGCCTTTACAGAGAAGTGAAAACATTAGTTCAAAGATGCACAATATGTCAGCAGAATAAGTATTTGACTCAGAAAAAGAAAGGACTACTTCAACCTCTTCCAATACCACAGCAAGTTTGGGAAGATCTCACTATGGACTTCATTACAAGTCTTCCAAACTCCTTTGGCCACACAGCAATCTGGGTTATATGTGATCGTTTAACAAAGTTTGTTCATTTTATTGGCCTGCCTACGAAATTCACTGCTAAAGATCTTGCTATGCGTTTTTCAGTTGACATAGCGCGACTTCATGGGATTCCAAAGTCTATCATATCTGACCGGGATTCTCTCTTCCTCAGCAAATTCTGGAAACAGTTTTTCAAGTCACAAGGAACCACATTAAAATACAGCACATCATACCACCCGGAAACTGACGGTCAAACAGAAGTAGTCAATCGTTCTTTGGAAACTTACCTCAGATGCTTCGTGGGTGACCATCCTCGACACTGGTTTAAGTTCTTGCATCTTGCAGAATTTTGGTATAATACTTCCTTTCATACAGCTATTCAGATGACGCCTTTCAAGGCTTTGTACGGCCGTGATCCACCCAACCTTCCGTCATACTTATCCGACCCCAACCTGGATGAATCTTTGGTCGTTTCTCTACAAAAACGACATAGCATTCTTATGGAGTTAAAAGAGCACTTAAAAAAGAGCCGCATTCAAATGGAAAAACAAGCTAATAAGAAAAGAACAGATTACGCTTTCAAGGAAGGTGATCTGGTTTTGTTGAAGCTTCAGTCATACCGACAGAGCACCGTTGCCAATAGATCTTCGCACAAGTTAGCAAAGAGATTCTTTGGGCCTTTCAAAGTAATCAAGAGAGTAGGAACGGTGGCTTATCTGTTGGATCTACCGTCTTCTTCGCGTATCCACCCGGTGGTACACGTCTCACTTTTGCGCCCTTACTTCTCCGACCACCTGCATGAAACCAACAAACAGTTAGTCATCGGAGTAGACCCACTGATCAAAAATCCAAAACAGAGTGCTGATAAAATGGAGTCCCTGACCAGCAAACGGAACGACGAAACCCTTTCTACCCTCGAACAGCCTTCGGTACCTGCAAACACCGAAAACAGAGTCATTAGTTCCAGATCTATGGCGTCTAACAACGTGTGGAACAAATCACGTAACAACCCTCTTTCTGATGTCGGTCCCTTGGCTCAGATCCATCGCAGTGAGAGGAAGAGTGTTGGTTGCTCTCAACAGACCCATAAGATTCTCAGCTGCAAAGAGTTTTGGAATGCAAATGAGGAACTTTTGAGAGGAAATATTGAAATAGAGAGAGAAGTGAAAGAAGTAGCAGATTCGGATCACAATGGGAGTTATGTACCAAATGGCTCTCAGAAAATCTTAAGTAAATCTCTGGAAGCTTCACGTGACATAGGGAGTACAAATACAGCTGTTTCCCCACTTACCCTTGGTACTTTCCGAGACCAAAACACGCTTCACAAGGCTCGAGGCCTTTTTCCCTGTTCGTGCACGCCTCCCAACCACACGTGTCACGATCCTGCTGCCTTATCACCTGCCCACATATCCCAGCCATTCATTCAAAAAGCTTTCTCTTCTGTTCCCAAGGATGACCGTTGCAATTGGCTTCCTCCCTCACCAATTTCTGCCTCCACCGAATCCTACCCCTTCCAATTGGGCTCAACCCAATTTTCTTCCCAAAGCCCAAATAATTTGGTGTCCAAATCTCACTCTTCTATGAACCTTGAGGACAAGGTTCTTTGTGACCCCATGAGTATTGATAAGAAGCAGCCCAATAGGCCCATTAGGGAAAGGAAGCCTTCAATTTTACTTAAAGACTTTTATTATTAATTATGCTTTATTATGGATGTTTTAAGTATTGTAGAAGTTTTATTTTACTTGTATGCTGGCCCATGGCCCATTAGTCCTTAACAAAACCCTACTATATATTTGTATCCCTTTGGTTTGTAGAAGGCAATGAAAGTCTGAAAAAGTTATCTCTTATGCTTTATCTTCTTATGCAATTTTAGATCTCTAGTAGCTTAGTGTAAACCTAACAGTGTTGAAAATTGATGAATAACTTTTATCTTTTGTATGAAAATAAAGTGTAATATTAAAAAAAATTACCGAAAATTGTAATGTTAACAATAACTTTCTTGAAAAATATTATGTTAATATGGGGTTTTAAAGATTTAACATACTCAGTTTAGGGGTTGGTGTGTTTTAAAATAAAATAGTTTTTTTATTTGATAATTATTTCAAAATAATTTAAAATTAGATTTATTAAATATTTTTATTCTGAGTCGTGACCCAAAAGGAGGTTGAATCATTCGTTCAAGTCACTTTACCAAAGAAAAGAATTGAAGGCACAATGGTGATGCTCTGAAGCACCACACTCGAATAACGTCATGGGTTACTGCCTGTCGTTAGATTACATTGGAAAACCTCTCGTATTTCGCGTCTAAATGGTAGAAAATGTCTATAATTGTCATTTATATATAAGACATTTCACGTGAGACTTGAGGCACTCTCTTTTCAATCTATAACTCACTTTACTCCTTATTCTCTTATTGATTTGGGTGTTGGAGAGCTAACCTTTCACATCCACTATCGCGTTGTCGTGCTGGAGATGTAGTCCGCTGTATCAAGACTATACTCAATCGTTTCACCAAGCATTTCTGACTTCCTAGCATAATAGTGGTGTCATATGTGAGAACTCAAAGTTCGCATGATGTCCCTTAGCCTCAACTGGGGGCAACAGTTCCAAGCTGACCAAAACAGTCTTATATTGCTTGAGAATCGAGGTTTAGAGTAGTTTATATAAACACTAATACACCTCAAGTCAACGATGGGCCTTTTCTAAAGGACAAAGCCATGAGAGTTCTCACACCAATAAATAGACTATATCTCGCTGTCATTGTGGCTCAAGCTTGAGGTCGAGTGAAACATTAACGTTGTATATGGGAAGTCGTCTTTCAATGACTCTTCCTCCGGAGTCAAAGAGTTAGAGGCAAAGGCATATGTTTTCGGAGCATGGAAGAAATGGTGTATGGCCTAACATTTCTGAATCTCGTCTTTACATTTCATCCTCTCTGAACAAGGTGAGCCAAATAAGGAAAAACCGCCTTCTGGAAGGATGCAAAAAGAATAGTGAGTCTCTTGACTCTAGGGGATCATCAAAAAGTAATGGTCCTTAAAGTTTGTTAGTTTCTCAAGGTAGATGTTAAACATCTTCAATGGGTGTCGAAATGAGAAGAACCTTTGTCTTTGATCTTTGTTTGCCGAAGTGAGCGTCACGTTGAAGACATGGAAGAATAACCTCAAGGTCAACATATTTTCCCAATACTCACACCAATACTATAACACTTTGACAAAGGACCAAGCTACCGGGTGCAATTGAAAGGGGGAATTCCTCAAGTGGTTTAACACACCCTCTTCGAAATTGTTGAAAGGCAACTTGAATCTTAGCCTATAAAACAGACATTCATAGAAGGTATAAAGCATCCCTCGAATGAGATACATATAATTTTTCTCAGGTCGACATGGGAAACAGACTAAGAAGAGAATGTTCTCGGGTCTTTGTATGCATCCTTTAGATTCTGAGTGTTGTTGAAGAAGGAAATTGTTCCCACTAACTCCACCTCCACCTAGTGGTAATGAGTAGCATCAACATGCATGACAAGACCTCAACGATCCTTTTGAATCATCTCTTCCCAACCGCCATGGAAAAAATAATATATATCATGAATTAGGAAATGAATATGAAATTTGAGATGATCGCTGACCTCTTTCATACTAGTTTCCCAACCATTTACATAATAAAAAGATGAGTTCCTAGTTCATCCCGATGGGACTCAACAGACTCTAGAAAAGAAGGGCCAACATCAGTATCCCTAGTAACGAGATCGAAAAAATCATTTCTACTTCGACAAGATGGGAACTTGAGGGTTAGTTGCCATCATCGATAACCCCCCCCGAGTCATAATTGTCACTGAGAGCAATGAGGTTTGCAATGGGCCGATTAACTGCTAAAAAGAAACATTTAACATTTTTAGGTCTACTATTTCAGTGTGAGATGAAGTGTCACTCGCATGACTAGATATGTGTAGAACATCTGCAATGTCATCGCCCATATTAGCCATGACTAAAATAAGGAAGGGAAAAACAACAAGTAGTAAACAAGGATAGAAATAGTACCCGAAAAAGTTGAAGCTTAAGAAAATGATTAAAGCAGAGAATAGTTTTAAGGGTGCAATGAATCAAGAAAATGCAATAAACAGAGAAGAAATAGATGGATAGAACATGAATCACTAGAGCTCAAGGAAAAGCAATTGGGGTTCGTAGAACAAGAAAAAACTTACAATTTGCGCAAAGAGTGGAAACATGGTTGTGAAGGTAAAATAACTTTTATATCATATGGTGGGACATGTAAATCAATGGTCCCAAATAAAATAAAATGGATGGGTGAAAAACAATAGTTTAATTTGCCTCGATATTATAACGATACTCTAGTACACTTGAGCACCCTAGAGGGAAACACCACACCCTAATCTAAAGAACTAGGGCAACATGCAAGAACAATCTTGAGAGACGTTTCAATGATGAGACTAACATTTAATGCACTTGTTTTCAATGTCACTCATGTCGACTCCAAAATCTTTTTCACTTTTCCAAGTAATGGACTCGGCACAGTAAGCCCAACCTCGTTTTCTTAAAGACTTCCCATTGTTGCACCACAACAAGTCGTGTGAGCGACTGTTTTGGGTCGGCCACTGGCACAAAAGAAGAAGGCTTTGTCATTAATCCAAGAAAATCCACCACAATACTTAAGGTATAGTGTAATCCTTCTCTAAAGCTTCATACTAGATCCACATCAAAGATTGTTGCATACCATTGGATGTCATCGGACGACCTCTTGTCATTTAAATATAAGACATCCCACGTAAGACTTGAGGAAATCTCTCTTTCTCTAATAAAATAAAGAGAAAAAGGTATGGAGGTCGGTTATGTAAGGGGAAAGTATTAGCACCCTCACACTCAAGGTAGTCCATGGGAACCTTTTTGAAAATTTGTGTTATGAAATAAAATAGTTGTGTGCAAAAAGATTGATGGGATGAGAAAAGAACTTATTTTATGGTTTCATTTATGCTCGACAAAACGTTGCATCTTGTGCCTTCATATCCCTTGTGTGCAATAGGGAAGTCAGAGCAATTCTGCTTACAAAGAAAACACATTAATTTGTTTTGATTGACTTTAAATGAAGAGGCATTTTGTCATCTTAAGAAGAAAACTCAACTATGTATTAAATATTTTTATGTCATTTTACATTTATAAGTTAGTTGAACAATTAATTTTAACCAAACACTTTAAGTAGCTTATCAACTATGTCATCAACATCAACCATAAAATATAAGCTATAAATCATCGGTCATCGGTCATAAACTATAAACTATCAGTTAACTTATCATAGCTTATCAGTGAACCAATATTTTTACTAAACAGACCCTTAAATAAAGTGAATAAAAAGATTATTTACAAATTTATTTGCTGACCCATTTATATTCATACAATAAAATAATTCATATACTGTTTTACACAATATTATAAAAATTACATCACTTTTTTTCTTCCCAATTTTCAAAAGTAAAAAACAAAAACATCTAAAATATATTTTAATTTTGTAGTTTTAAAACTTATAAGTAGTGAATAATTTTATAAAGAGTAATGCTATTTAGTACGAAGAAATTTAAACAAGAAATACGAGAATGTACATGTGTAATTAGTTTAGTGGATAATTTTTAATTTATTATAAATTAAATTTCCTTCTTAATAGGGATCATGGGGTGGTTGTGATAAAGAATGGTTGAGAATTATTCTTATTTTTCTTGTTTTTACTTTTTCTTACTAATAAGCATTTTCCTTTTATAAAATTAGGGGCCAAACAAGTTTTATTATTTTTAAAACATAAAAGTCAAAAAACAGTTTTATAAAACTAAGTAAAGAATTCTAAATTTATGAATTTATGATTTTTACGGTAAAAATAATCTATTATTATGCATTTATTTTCTCAAATTTTCACTTATCTCTTATAAAACCCAAACATATACTTTAACTAATCCTGGTGTGTTTTTGAATTAATTTAGACCAACCCAAAATATGTTTCTAGATTAGGAAATAAGCTCTTTAATAGTGCAAGCCTATGCGTTTAGATTCAATAACCATGGATTTGAGTATTTGATTGAAGTTAGATGTAAAAACAGGTACAACAAACTCAACCGAACCTAACCAAAACCAAAGGTAGTTAGTTACATTATCACCAAATAAATATAAGGTAGTTAGCTAATTAGTTGGAATTGTAACAAACTATCGTATGACCAAAAATGTACCCGTTTGGCTAGAAAGGGTCATAGTTGTTGAATAATGATGTTAAGAAATGGTGCATAAAACAGAAAATGAAGGTTGAGGAGGAAGGTTAAAACTTAGTTGTGACAATAAGGTAACAGCAGATAGTGATTTCATAAGCTGCCAACTATTTCATTAGTGGTTACTAACCTCCACGATATTGTAAATTAAATATTTAAATAAAAGAATTCTCACATTTTTTTTTATAATATTGGTCCTTAATATTTTTAGGTACCATTTTTTTTTCACATAAAAAATCATCAAAAGCAAACTAGTTTATTTTACAATTAGACTTATTTTTGAAATTGTACCAATAAACTCTTCTATTGTGAAAAATTGTTGGGCTAGACTATGGGTTTCTCGGTTTCCATTATGGCTCACATGTTGAATCTGGTCTTTCTTGATGTTATCCATCTTAACCTGAATTTGGTTTATCATGTAACCCAAATGATCGCGATCTTCATTGACGTTTCTCTTAACATTATGAACCCTAGCCCCTGCATGTTCGTCTTCTCCATGTATACACGCATGTTATCGTAATCCAACACTTTATCCACTACATATTTACAGTTCGTTCGAACTAGGATTTGCTCCGCTTGCATCGCAGTGGTCAAGTCTATAGCATTGAGCACCAATGTGTGCCCAGGTACGAGCACAACATTTGAAACAAAAGGCAAGTTTCCGCTCTCCAGACGAGCAGATTCTGAGCCCGGCGGGGAACCCTCAAACAAGTCCCACCGTCATCGTGCCACGATGGAAGAACACCCAGCTCGTGATGGGAAGTTCACACCGCAGAACTCGAATCACAAACGGGAACCGAGCTCCGCCCTTTGCCCGGAAATATACCCCGACCATTTCACTATTCCCACACGGTCAAAATAATAATGTTGTCGAGCAAACCCCAAAACACTTAGCAAAATATTAACGAAATAAATGTCTCAAGCAAACGAGCATACAAACATGCAAAGATTAGAGATAGTGAATCATGCACGAGCGAGATAAATAAAGGGCAAACTAGATAATAAAGGGCCACCATGGCCTGAATGATAATCGAAACAACGACCACGAGGGTCATGATTTCCAGTACATTACAAAAGGAGGGTCAGGCCCCCATCAAAAATAATAAAACGACCACAAGGGTCAAAATCGTACAAAAATTACATAAATCGGGCAAAGCCCATTCAAAAATCATTACAAAATATGGCACGCATGATGAGCACACAACAAACAAAATAAAGATCAAACAGTATGGGTTAACGGCTCCTCCTGGCTGGGTTGATCGCCACATGTATCCTCTCCCCTATCTTGAGGAAGTCTAGGACGATGATGAGGCCTTCTTTCATGTTGTGCAAGACACCGATTTCGATCGCGGTAAACTCGATCCCGGGGTTCGCAACCCTCAACTGTGCCACAGCGTTGTTGAAGGCCTCCTCTGAGGATGCAAAACAGTCCTCCTTGAGTTGTCGAATACGATCAACCAGGTCTGTATAGGTCTTTAGACTCTTTACTTATTTAGTTTCATCCTCGGCTGGAGCCACCTCTGCCTCCAGGGAATTTCTTCTTTTCAAGGAGAAGTATAGCATTGGCCTCCTTCAAACCCAACACCTCCTCAGACGGCTTGGTTTGTGCGACTTTCTCCCCCTCTACCTTCTCCTTCTTAGAATCCAGCTTCGTCAGCCTCTCCTTGAGAGCCAAATTAGATGTCTGGATCTTCCTCAGCTCCATCTCCTGAGAGGTCCCTTCTTCCACATAGACTACCTCCATGCCCAAAACCCTCATTACCGCCGCGACATCTTGCGCCAGAAGTCTTCTCTTAGTCGGACAGTCTAGCTCCTCAAGGTGTGGAGACTCTTCCCTGTGGGCTCTCAAGGAGGAGCCTTTAAAGAAATCCCTCTGATGAAAGCAGGGAAGCAGCTCATACTTGTCCTTATCCTTCTCCCCGATCAGATCTACAGCCTCCTCCTGACGACCACGCTTCATGTCCAAATTCACCGGCTTGGGGGAAGATTTGTTGATAGCAATAGAGGATGAAGAGTTGCCTAACCCCGTCATAGGCAGTACGGTCGTGTCGCCCAGACGACTCTTGATCAGCTTCTTCCCCTTCTTTACCCTGTTTGCAGCCATCCTCGTCATGCGCTCCTGTGCTAATGACATCTTGCCTGCAAACGCAACGAGCACGAATTAAAAAAACAGAAGTAATGAAATGTGTGCAAGTTAGCAAGAAAACAACTACCCAAAAGCTCCAAGGCCTCCCCGAGTGTGGCACATTCAAGGAGTTCTTTGGTGTTAATAAGTCGGGCCTCCAACACTGATTCCTCGTCCTCGTCACATATAATGTCCCTACTCTTAGTCACGCACTAAGCAGGGCCAAAACTATCAACATAATTCACCAGCTTGTCATAGCTAGCCCGATCATCCTCGCCCTAACGATCCATCCGGGCAAGATACTGCTCAGTGGGCCGATCAAAATGGTCCTGGCTCCAAGCAAAATGGAACTTCTGAATCTGGTGCCTCCTCGGCCTGTCGTCCTCGATAATGAGAAGATTCCCTTCCACATCGGTCATGACCTCCCAGCTAAACGAGGAAGCAACAACCTTTTCCAACACCGGCTGAATAACGTAGTACTTATCCTTGAATATTCAGATGGACTCTGAGAAGGCCTTGAGCAGCTTCTTCGTCTGCTTCAAGGACACCCAGTCGTACAGCCCGTCCAAACACTGGCGTTGTAGATGGAAGACAACGAAGAAGAGGGAGACCGTGGACCTAATCTTTAGATAGTCACAAACAATCTCGAACTCCCAGATGAAGACTATTGAGTTTGGATGAAGTTGTGAAGGTGCCAAGTCTAGGTGGGCAAAAACGACCACCTGAAGATCAGTAAAGGGCAAGCGAAACCCCATCTCCTTAAAAACAAACTCATACATTGGAAACCGATCGAAATCAAAGCTCGAGCAGATACGGTCTTCCTTGCTGGGAAAATGGATCAACCAGTCCCCCTCATCATCCGGCGAATCTGACGAGTCTGGCTCCTCCCCCACATCAGTAAACGCTTCGTCGGGAAAGGAAGCAAAGTACGAGGCTACCTCCCGAGGCTCGGGAGCAATCCATTCCTCCTCGGAGGTATCGTCCCGCTCGGTCATAATCTCGTCCTCGGCGTTGTTGGCCATTTTTCTACCTGAAAAGCATAAGGGAAAAAGTGAATTTGACGATCAAATCAAATCCACACATCCACTATTAGTCAAGTGAAAGGCGAGAAAAGGCATGCGGACGGTGTCCCTGGTCAAAGTCCCTACCCAACAGGAAACCTTTGAAACCCTCGCGGGGAAAGATCTCCCCGAAGAATGAATTCTGGACTTCGAAAAAGATTCATCAGAAACTTCATACAAAGCCACCGGAGACTTCATCCTAACAGCATGCATTTTAAGCAAAATCAAAACTTAAACTAGCAGAAAAACATAAGAAAGATCAGGAACTTACGTGGTTAGAGTCTGGAAATGTGCTCGATTGATCATTTGGAAACAGCTGGCGTTTGCGGTGAGGCGAAAGAACGAATAACGCAAAATAACAGAGAAAAGCTCAGCGCAAAAATAGAGGAAATGCAGGAGAGCGAAAGCAAAAAGTGAAAATACTCCCCACCCCCACACACGCACACTCTATTTATAGCCAAATCCACTGTGCACGCGCACGCACGGCCTAGGGGCCATCATTACGCCCTAGCTCCTAGCCTAGCCATCCAGGATGACGAGCACGACCCTTCTGTCCCTGCTTTCACGCAAAAATTCCTGGCAATCACCTATTTAGGGCCTGGATCCTTGATGACTATCCCAAAATAAGGACTAATAGCCATGCGTTGGGGACATTATAAATACCCACCCTCTCATTTGAGAGGGTCTTGTATTCAAATTTCACCCTAAACATTCCCACGTATCTCTGCATTCTTATTGACTTTATCATCGGAGTGTCCTGCAGGTACGCCCCCTCCTCCTTGATTCCAACATTGTATGCAAAGTCTCTGACCCACTTCAAATTTTGATCAACCGGTAAGATTAGTGTTACAAACAGATGTTGTGCTCGACTTTGATGTGCACAAAATCTCCATCAATAGAAGTGGAACAACAATACTTCTTTTTGGTTTAAAAAGACTCAAATTTATCGACTTTGATGTGCACAAAATCTCCATCAATAGAAATGAAACAACAATACTTCTTTTTGGTTTAGAAAGACTCAAGAAAATGAAACATGGCAATTTAAATTAAAATAAATGGTATCTCACTTACAATATATGTGTTGGTATCATTTTAGGCGCGTCCGAAATTTAAAATTTTTCACTATAAAAATTTTCGCTATAGTATGAAAATGGAAAAACATATAAGAGTGAAAAGAGCTACCTTCTATAAAAAAAAAAAAAAAATACACCAACTTACATGATCCAATTCATTATTTAAGTCTATTTTCTTTCATAAATGCATGGTTAATAATAGTTGAGACGACTGAACTCGGTCACTTAATAAATTGTTAATATAATAAAGGGTCATGTTAACGAGTGCCCGTGCCCCAGGGGCACTGATTAAGCATTTCAAATTAAGAAAATATTCTAGATTCAATGCATTAAATACACCTAATCTTCTTTAATAAGTTAATTATTTATATTTTTAATGCATTTAATACATATATTTTGGATAAAAACATATCTATTTACTTTATAAAACAATGCTCAACTTACCTTTTTAATCTCTTAACCAGTGCCCCCGGAGTACTCGTTAGAATTACCCTATACTAAATAATAGTATTCAATTCTATTAATAAATATAGAATGTATCACAACTTACTAATCGTCTATTAAAATACATTAACAATTATAAACTTGAATAACCACAACTTTTGAAGCGTTTAAATTTATATGAAGTTGAAAACGCCTTAAATTGTGGAGATAAATTTGGATGTTAAGTTGCGAAACTTCGTATTATACTGAGACCAAATAATTTTAATACAAGAAAAATGGTAGAATACCGAAATTTATCGATTAGCTCAAACCAGCAGCCTAAAAAATACCTCAACTTAGCTACAACCCGCGAAAGAAGAAAAAAAAATACTTAATAGAGACTATTATGACAACCTTCACAAGAAGGTGAAATTAACTAGAATGTCCACCTCCACCTGAAGCAAAGAAAGAATGCTGCATCCAATTCGCACAGAAAATCTACACAAAAATTTGAAAGCAGCAGCTATATTGCTCTCCACAAAAACTCAGATTCATGCTTTACTTGCTAACGTTGCATACTGGTTAGTAACCCATGGGTGGCATCCCAAAAGGAGGCATTTGGGGCATTCCCATTCCACCCACTGGAGGGGGAGGTGCATAGTTTCCTGCAAAACCTGGTCCTCCCATTCCAGGCATTGGTGGTGCAGGCAAAGCAAGAGGCAACAGTTGAGCATACATGTTCTGCAACAGAAAACGCATTCATATCAGTACTATAATATTCAACTCTTGAGAATGAAGACAGAGATAAAAAAAATAAAAAACAATTTATCAAAGGGAAATTACTATGAACAATGAAACTGCTGACATGGCATTGTCAGATATACTCTTCAAAGGCACAACAAAAAATAACTTTAGGGCAACAGAAAATAAGCAAGATAATTACCTGTTGTGCAACTACATCCTTTTCTTCTTTCTCCTTAGACTTCACTTCATTTTGTGCTTCAATTCTGTCTTTCACTAGTTCATCAACTTTACCTGTGTACTCACGGATAAACTGCAACAACAAAGAGAAGATGGTGAAAGAGAGCTAGATAAAATGCCAATTAACATATCCATTTTGGTCCATTGAAAAATAAAGAAATACATTTGTCAATATCAAATTCTTTGGATAACCCATGCAATACCATAATTACATAAGACCATCCACAACCTGCATTAGCTAAGCATACTAACTCGTGTTAACCCTATTTTAGTTATCAATTTTATCAATATGAATTTGAAACCCAGACGTTTATCTAAAAGCAGTCCAAAGTGCCTCTTATAAGACTGCATATCTTAAACTACCGTACTTCACAAAGACAGCCAAACTCACTTTTAAAGAGAAAAGGAAAATAACAGTCAGGAGTGGGAGGGGCAATATACAGCAATTAGTTTCTTAAGCCTGATACCAACAGAGTTGCCGTAAAAAAAAAAAAACATATATGTCGAATAGAGTGATACAAATCAGCATTATAGACAAAACACAAACCTGCAAGAGGTATGGGAAGGCAAAGTCGATCATATTGTGCATCCAAGCTAGTTCAAGAACAATGTCTGCTCGTATTAAATCATAGCAAACAAATAGACATGAGGCAAAGCATTCCTTCTTTCCCTGCATAATTATGTGAAAAGAAAAATTAGTAAACTCTATATGCTCTGTATGCTCGCGCATAACAAATCATGTCATCGTCACATGAGGACGAAGGAAACAGCTTAGACCATCAAGCAAGAATACTAAAAGACAATCCTTCCGTAAATTGTTGATTGTGAGGCTCTAATATGCAATTGCAGAACAAAATTACTAGGTTTGATGAAAAAACAAATACTAATAGGTGTCAAATTATTTCTCTACATGATTTAGAATTGCACAAGCCACAAGAGAAACCACTAGTATGCAATATACATACTGAACATGTTAGTCATGATGATTCAGATCCTCGTGGTTTTTAACAAAAATGTGTTGATCAAGAATAATAGTAAGCCTAAGCAAATGGGATATTGAAAGGAAAAAAAATGAAACGTACATGCATTTCAAACAGAACTATGTAGTACCTGATCAATGAAATAAACAAGCAACTCCTCAGCCAGTTCACGCTCGCCAGATTGTGAAGCTGTCTCCATGGCATCTTTGTAAAGGTTATCCTTCTTTGACAAAGCAATGGACTGCTTCCATCTTCCCGCCTTCTTGTAAATATAAGCAGCAACCCGTCTCATCTCAACAAGCTCATGCTTCTCAATCTGTTTCATACGTAGTTAGTCTATTAGTTTTCCCTAATTTAAACAGAAATAACTCAACATTAAGAACAGATGTAGATCACCTTTTGTGCAAGACCTATTTGATCAAAGTTATCATGCAAATCAATTGATTCACGCAATCTATCATAATCTTCCTCCTCGACATATATCTCGTTCAGGGCTTCATTAACAGCAGACACATTGTTGCTCTGAACTGCAACCATGTATGGCTTCACAAGACGCAGGTGACCAGCCTATAGCACATTACAGGGAAAATATCCATAGGTGTTATAACAGTCACATCGCAAACTAATGTCTAACAAAAATTTGCTACGATTCTACCTTACGCATTATGTCAACAACACGGGCGTGGTCCACACGAAGTGCAAGGACATTCAGAATATCATTGAGGAGATCTGGATGTTCTTCCAAATAGAAGTGAACAGCCTTGTAATACAATTCAACATTAGCAACTTTGACAGCAACATCTTTGAATTGCATGTGATCCCATGCTTCAGGTGAATGGTTCATGATGGTAGTTGCGGCATTATCAAACTCATCATATTGGATATACAAAAAGGTCAATTCTTTCCAATGCTGTTGTTCATCACATGCTCTAATGAGTTTTGGGATATTGAGGCGGGTTGAGAATAGTTTGATATGCTCCATAAGCTTCTCAGGGCGGTATCTAGCATAAAGAACTCCCAACTCGGTGAAGATGCCCATATGAGCTCGTTCCAACCCTAAACCACTCTCCATCAGAGATATTAACTCATTGAAGTAACCTCTATTTTGGTAATATTCACTGACCTCTTCCAAGTCATCCACCTACATAAATAACAAACAGTTTGACACAGTAAGCATTGGAAAGTAAATAAGCTCGCTACTAGTAATAGCAGACCAGCAAAAGGTCCAGACAACAAGTGCAAAAGCCCTCCAATGACCAATCACTACACATTTAGATATTTGCAGCATACTCTGAGGGACAGAGATTTACACTATAATATGAGCATGTTTTATTCAAGCTCTTTAAATTGAAATCAGATGGAAACATGAATCAAGAAAAAGCTTCCTAATTTATTTTTAAAAATATCTTTAGTTCCTATGAAATTAACATATTACCTGAACAATAATGTTGAGTCCACATATCTGGGCCAAGCGAAACTCCTCTGCATCAACACAAGCAAAACAAACTTCCTTCCATGTCTTTGAGCTATTAGCTTTCCTTGCTGCATCAACAGCGCCTTGGAATTGTTGTAACTTGACCAGTGTAACAGCCAACTTGGCCCAGTTAGATATAAAGGCATAAATGATTTTTGCTGCCTCATATAATGCTTCATCATACAATCGGTCTCCAACATTTTGCAAATTAGCAACATTTGGCATCAGAATGAACTCTTCAATGTCACTAAGCCTATCAATCTTTGCATATGCATAAATGAGCTCGCCGTCAACCTTTGGTTCTTTTGCCTTCTGTCTTACCATTAACAAGTATTTGACCAAGTCATGGTAAACATTGGCATCTTCAGCAGCACGGATAACATCCAAAAATTGTGTAGTATCATCTGCACGTATAAATGACTCAATTGCATCGCTAACAAGCCCCTCCCTGAGTTGAGCCTTTGCAACCTGACTCCAAACAGCGTCTTCTTCAACTCTGAAAGCAAACTCAACAGCTCTATCAACACTACGAATATTATCAAGCAACACATTGACTGCTTGAACATTCAAGTTGAACTTCTTGAAAATTGCAAATGCTTCCTCATACAACTGTGCTTCTACAGCCATTTCTCCAACTGCAGGCCCGTCAAAATTATCCAGTCTATTGATATAATCCATAACTCTGGATGAATCAGCTTTTATCGCTGTCAAAATGAGAAGATTCTGTAAATTGAAGTTCCCACTGAATGCAGAATTCTGAAGCACAATCTTCTCAAGAAGTTCAATCAATTCATGAGGCAGATCAGCTGTCATGAAAGCCTTAACAGCTGCAGAAACCTGTTCGGGGCTTGAGCTTTCAGGCAGAGCAGTAGATACAACCTGATCAATAAGTTGCCTTCTATATTCATTTTCAGGATCAAGAACTTGAGCCCACAGATCGCCATCCATTCTCTCAACAACATATCTATCACAAGTATAAGCATGTGAGCAATGAACATGAGAAAATTAGTTTGATTGAAGAAAGACCTACATATACAATACAAACCTTGCTTGAAGTTTGAACAAGGAATTTTTACTAGTGACATTGATAAGTTCTTCATCACATTGTCCTCGTCGGTAAGCTACAACTGCCAAGGTCGGGTCACGTTTCTCACAATATTTGCCCACAACTCGAGAATCATAGTATGGGTTGGTTGTGAGAAAATGTTCTGGGTTATTATTGCTATCAATGATAATTTTACCCAGTGCATTGTGAACATGGACATCTTGGCTTCCCTCACTCACAAGATGTTCCAAAAACTGTGAGAGCAAACGAAGTCGATTCCTGCATATAAAATAATAATGGATTCAAAAATCATAAATGTGAATTCAAATAAACAATACATTAGATTAAAGGACAAACCCACCTCTTCTCACACTCCTCCACAAGGGGCTCCACTGGCAGCAAGGACCGAACAGAAAGAATCAAACCTTTGATAAAATCTTCTGGGCACTCATCATCTAGTAGCTGCCCAACAACTAAAGGAGCATTCCCTGGGTTCACCTATGCAGAAAAATACAAATGTTGACAGGTGGAAAAAAAGAGGGTAGATATTACGCATGAGATAAGCAAGGCTACTTTGATACCTTCTGAACATAACCCTCAATGTAGCGAAGCATGTTGTTTGTGTATAAGTAGTGTGTAAGATCTGGAACAAACCCAAATCGATCGCAGACATTGATTAAAGGTCGGGCATCTGGAAGCTTAGCCTCCATTAGGAAGTTCTTAGTTTTTTCGGCATCATAGAAATTGGATTCTCTTGTCACACGCTCGACCTCCTTGATTTGACCAGTCTTTGCTGCTGCCTCAATATACTTGAAATGAATGTCGGGGTCCTCACTATACCATATTATTCAGAGAAGCATGCAATATATCAACATTGGAAAATATATCAGGTATAACCAAGGTCAATTACCAACAGGAAAAAAGATACAAACCTAGAACTCAAGTAGGATCCAAGAAAAAAATACAGCCCTTCATATGATCTAAACTGCTCAAAAATCTTAATGCAGCCATCAACGCCCAATTGTTCAGAATATTCTTTAGCAACCTGAACAGATAAAAGCAATCTTAGTTTTCAATTATAAGTAAACTCCAAATCATAAAAGATAATGACTTTATTATACCTGCACAATAATCTGTAAATTGCCCCTTAGATTGGCTAGTAATAAGTCTTTCATGCACTCTAATGCCCATTCCCGTGAAAGAGTACCGAAAAATTCTACAAGTGACTGCAATAACCAAATAACGAGCAAGTATTAGGCTTGTGTAATATAATTGTAAACCATAAAATAGATAAAAGCAATAAGTCAAAAAAAAAACCTGAGGCTCAATTGCATGTGTATTAACAATCACACGTTTTATATCTGGTAACTCTGTGTAATGCTGCACCGAGAAAGATGTAATCAACATAAGAACTTAAGCTTTTTGAAGTAGGGAAAGTACAAGAATAAAACATTTAGCAAGTCATTACTTGCAACGCTCGCACGTAAAGGCCAGCTTTTTCACATAGCTGGGCAATACGAGGACAGTCATAATGGCTGAACATGCCATTAGCCAAAATAGCATCAGCAACATTAGGGAAAGTGACCAGATTTATCTCCAAAACCTGAACAACAATCCACAAGAGAAATGTATCACTGCAAAGAAATAATTATTAACAGCGTAAAATGCCACATAACAACTGGGAAACAAAGGCCCTAACCTTTGTCTGAAGGAATCCATGTTCTGGTAAATTAGGTTTTAAAACATCCAGGAGAAAAGCTGTTGCCTCGCGGATCAGGTTTCTCTGAGCAGGCCAAAGTATAACCATGACAACAAAAAAATGTCAATAATGTTGAGAAGCATAATGTAATAAATTAACGATGATGAAGCTAAAACATTAAATGACTATTCGTCATAATTGCCTAATTACAGTAGATAATCAACCTGAAGAAACAGATCAGTTATGGTGTTGTAATCAATTGGGCTACCTCCCTCCATTTGAGACATCATTAATGCAAAATTAACAGCACCCTGAAGAGCAAAATCAAAAAGAAAACTTGTAGAGCTTCTCCTTGGAGAAAAAAATTATAACTTAATGTACAAATGCTGTTAAAAAAAGCAGTTACCGTGCATCCAAAATGTTAGCACAGAATGGGGAAATTACAGAAAATGTTCAGCTAAAATAATTAAACATAAATTGTAGAGCTTTCACTCAAACCTGAGGATCAGTTCGGAGAATTGTTTGCAAGAGGAAGAGGTAGTCTGGTGTGTACCCAACCTATAGCAACAAATAAGAAATGAAAAATATTCAGGACCAAATGTTTCCAGTAAAGTGGAAATGTAATACTCGCAGTGCTAATGATTACAGGCTGGGAAAAAATGTTTAGCATGCTGTAATAGCATTGAAATAGCTTTGCATCAAAGTCAATATTCTTTAACGAGTCAATAATCACCTGCTTAGAGTAGACCAGAATCTTGTCAAACTCCCTCCTCTCAGCAAAAGCAGCAACAACCTTCGGAGTAGCTCTAGCTTTGATGTATATTTTTAAAGCAAGATCGTTGTCCACAGTCTATAAAAGGGAGCATACCCATGAAAATTAATAAAAACTCACCATTTCAAGAAATCAAATGAGATAAGCAGACAATTCGAAAGATTAACATAAAGACATAAAACTAATTTGAATTCTTTAAAATGTTTAATCCAACTAAACCTTAACAAGATCTCCTAGCTCCTCGCTGCATTCAAGCTTGTCCTCTGCCAACCAGTTTTCCAACAGATTTTTCTTGTTCTGGTTCACAACCAACCGAGACAATTCTAATGATTCAAAGGCATTCAGCTTTCCCCTCGTTAAAAGTGTTCCAAAATACTGCAGCAGCGGCGGAGTTTGACCAGTTTGCACGGGAACACTCTGCCAAATAGAACAGATAATCACATTTTTAAACACTGATTAAAGTTGAGCAGAACAAAAAATATAGGAAATTGATGGAAAAAGCGAGAAAAATTAGAGTAAAAGAGAATGTTTTCAAAAACTAAAACTAAATCCATTAACTAGAGAGAAATTACAGCGATTAATCAAAATATAGAGGTCTAACTCAGATTAACTGATCTGTACTACTGAAATGAAACTGATGTCAGAATTCTTAACTGATCTGTACTACCCAAATGAAGCTGATATCAGAATTCTGCTATACAGCTTAACAGAATTACACATGCGTCCAAAAGTTAAACAAACAAGATAGCTACAGTACACTAAAAGCAAATATATTAATTTAATTGACCAAACAAAAGAACACCCATCGGCAAATGATAAACCAAAGATTACTGTATCAGTTGATGTGCAGAGAGAAAATGATAGAAAAAAAATCCTGAATAGCTACATATCAAGAAACCTGGAATTTGGCAACTGTGTCAGGAGTACGAAGGATCCCTTGTGGAGATTCAGCAGCAAGCTCTGCTGCTTCTTTATACTTCGTTTGGGAAAATAATTCATGAAAACGCTCCACCACCTGTAATGACAACAAGTATTGCCATTATGCTATAAATAATAAAAAACAAAAACACAACAGTCGCCATTTCTTAGGAAGCTAATGCACAACACAATCAAATTAGCAATTCTCAAATAAAACATGAAGAAGAAAACAGATTAAGGCTTGTAGATTGTTGGTCAAGTAAATGACAAAAGCAGCACTAAAATTGCAGCATACACCACCAAGGTCTCTCATGCAACCTCCCTCATCTCAAGCATATACATTTTATAAACATGAAATAAAATATCGAAGATAAAATGGATCACGGTGCAAACCAAATTACAACCAGTGTTAGTAAGATAAGGAAACGTATGTCAAACACTGTTGAAATGAAATGAACAACAGACAGGCAAAAAGAAACACTAGTAATTACCTATCAAAATACTGCACTTTTTATATAACCAAACTTCATGCAAGTTAGTATTTCACAGTTATGTGAAACCGCATAAGATTAAACAGTCAATACGACAAAGCTCTTGGGATTCCCCTGACCAAAAACCCTCAATAAAGAAAAATTAATAATACTAAATTTGAGTTCAACACAAAATTGACATACCAGCTTTTCAGCACCAGGAAGATTTCCTCTTTTGGCAAGACTAACAGCTAGCTCTAAATTGTTTAACTGCAGCAGTAACCAATATGAAATGTATTAAATGCCAACTCATTCCCTGCTTCACATCATACAAGTGATAAAAAGGTCAGAAACATACTTGACCGCTGACAAAATTCACAATTGTTTGTTCATTAACAGTGGCCAACAAAACTTGGCCTCTCCTATTAATGGCATAAAATCCACCAGCTGATGTGGCTTCTGAAGTCAAAAATATAGGATCTGGACTAATTCTGTTCCTATATACAGCAGTAGCTGTCTCCAAGTCGTATACAAAAAGTAGGCCAAGTTTGGTAATCACATAAATCAAACTATATTTGTGGGATATCTGAAAAACAAAAATCAAAATAGAAATCAGATATCTACAGCTTTTTATAAAATCAACAGCACTAGCAACTTATGTACCTGCATTGAAACTGGAAAATCATCAGCAAAATCTGGGGGGAAGAAAAGATCTGCTTGTTTCTTTGTAAATGATGGCTTCCCTGCCAAAAATTTCAAAAGATAAACTTCAGAAGTATGACCAATTTAATCACAGATGATACAATGATGCACACAGTTCAATTTCACTATACATCTCTTACAATTTCGGCTTTAGGCCTAAAAGTGAGGGCTATCCAAGCTTTATAAGGACTACTTTGGCCATACCTCTAGTCAATGTGGGATCTCAAAACACCCCCTCACACTTAGGACTAGACATTTAAAGGGTGGAAAAGTGCGGGTGGAATAACATGGATCATAGCCCAATTACAAATTTAGTATGTTAGATATAATCTTAGAATTTACAAGTTGGGTCTAACTCAACCTCAAAAACTCGATGAAGAAATGGGAATTACCCAAGCTTTTATAAGGACTAATTCGGTTTAATCACTAGTTAATGTGGGATCTCAACAACATGAGCCCATCTTTAGATGCCTGATTTCAATATATACAGCTTCTTAGATTTATGACATTCGTTACAAAATGGAATTGATATATATTACATGTAAATACTTACTGCTTCATCTACCTCCCACTTTCAGGACTACGTATGTTTATCACTACAGTTGAGAACTCAACATGGAGCCATTATAAATGTAAAAGAGGGGGGAGGGGGAACACATCTGTCACATTCAAATTTTCCAATCAACCAAACACATAATAACAAGCAGAAAATGATTCTTGAAGCATGAAATAACAAAAAATATTATGCATCTAATCGGTCAAATACATGGTAACAATTGGAAAAATAATCCATGAAGCCTGGTCAAACGACAACAACGATGCATGTATTCGACAGAAATCGTCAGCAATAAAGAGTAGTTTCCCCCACCATCCACAAATGAACTTTGTGAAATTCTTCTACTTCAATTAAATTATAGCAAGACAAAAGTGCCATTGTAGTCTGTAGAGACATAAAATAAAGGACCATTCTAGTCACTTACATGATCGCTCCACCTCTAGTAATAGATCAAGCATTATAAAAACATATTCATGTAAATAACTATTTTAAATGTAAGATTTACCATAAATATTAAGTTTTAAACTCCAGATAGGACAACTAGGTTGGCAGTGCAATATAGATTTATGTTGAAACCATATTGCCCATAAAATAAAAACATGAAAGATAGATGTGAATGGGATAAAATATGCAGACCTGGCTGAGCGCCCAGTTCAATGACGTGTAACTTGGATACAACTTGACCAGCATTAAGTGTCTTTGAGGCAAAAGAAATCAAAACAGAAGGATTTTCATTCCCGGGAACCTGTTCAAAAAACAAATAAAATTTGCCCAACAAAGTGGTATTCAATTAGTCAGGTAATATTTATAATAATAAATATATGAAGATGAACACGGAATGATAAGAAAACACACTTTGAATTGGGCAAATGATGCAGCATGAGCTTCAAGAGCCTGACTGCGCTGCTGATCCACAGAGAAAAGCTGCATGTTCCCTTTAACCAATTGTGGCCTCTATAAAGCAAAAGAATATGAAGAAACAAACCAAATAGATTAGGCTAGCAAAAGTCACGGTTGAGACTTGAAAGATTGAAATTGTTATATAATTAAACATGATATAAACAATTATGCTCTGAATGAAAAAGTTAGGTATGGTTGAAATATTGAAATGTGTTCCGCAATGATAGACACAACTATGACAGGAAGCAGAGATGTACCTCGGGGTTACCAGGAGCAATACCAATCAAGACCAACCATTTTTCTGTTGGGTCACATCGATAATTGATTATCTGGTTGTTTGCCAAATTTGCTGTTCTCTCAAATATCTTAACAGGTTCAGAATCACCTATGAGATATAGAAATCAGGGACCATATATCAGTCAAAAATTTACAAAAAAGCTACATACATGCACATTAAAAATGTGTGAAGCCAGAAATATAATAGTGACAAAAAATGTTGGAGTATAAACGGATTATAACCATCATTATTTTACCTTCAACTGACCAGTGGTATACAGAGGTTTGTGTCACGAGGCCCAACATTTTGGGGCTAATCCACTTCCAGAAGACTACCTATACATGAAAAATAAAGGCACTCCATATAGATTAACATTGTCATTCTTAGGGGCCTATTATGTCAATGCTTATGTATCGTAACACATTATAATTACCTGCTCGGGCATCTGATGAGATTTTATCTTCGTTTTCAATTCAATATTAAATATTTGTAGGTGATCCTGTGTAGTCCCTTGGAGTAGAGCTTCAAGAAAATTATGTAGCTTGTAAGTGAAGATAATCCAAGAGCAAAGAACATTTCAAAAATACAGCACCAACAAAAGCACATGGCACAGAAACAAACAGAAGATTGCTAAATATTAGGGAATCGGGAGACTTGTGATTTATAAATGCCATAGGTATCTAACTACTGACTATTTTTTCTTTTAACCATTCCGAATCAAGTCAAGCAATGACAATGTGAAAAATATTTTTTTCTGGTCTATATACAAGTAAAAAAAACTACCTCACCTCACACTCTTTAAGAAAAATATTTAACTACATTTAATTTACTCAAAGCAGTAGAAAATAGTCGTATTCTCTAAAATATCCATCATGGGCAGTGGGCACTTGCTCCAAGAATATTAAAAGAGTCGTTGAAAATAAGTTTTAAATTAATTAAAGCCTAAAGGGTATTTTAGTAATGATAGCATTAAATATGATAGAACTAGTCGAGTTTTGCTTACATTTGAGACCACAAAACAAGATTTTTTTGTTGCTTAAATTCAAGACAGAAGAGAGCATGTCTTATTACAGCATCTAATATGCCTAATGTGAATTGGGGGTGATTAATGCATTAGCAGAAGTAAAAAGTGTGGAGAAAATATATTTATCAAATCAGACGCATTAGGAAGAGGAATAAACTCAAAATATCTCCAAGAAATTTGACTACAATACAGTCATAGGTTAACCCTCAAACCAAATCTTTCTATTATCTACCAAAATAAACTCCTCATCTAACAGGACTTCCTTCATTGCATACCCTAAAAAAATAGCACACCTTAGTTCTTACTAAGAACATAAACCTTCCAGTCACTATTATAAGCAAACAAAAAAGTGGCATCAAATATTGGTCACTAGTAGTATAAGCAAAGGTTTACAACTTTTAAACTATTTAATGCTACTAATTTTATATATCATTGGATTAACTGAAAAACAATTAATGCCGATAGTTGATCCATTAAATATAACAATGACATTTTAATAAATTTAACTTGTGTTTTACATGAAATCTAGAAAATTAATAGCAAATAACTAATTTTCTTAATCAATGTGAATTTTTTTTAACTTAAAATAGTGACCGGGGAGTAAAAACAAAGGTGAGTTGATTATTTTTTTCAAAAAATGTTAAAATAGCTCTTAAAGACCGTTATTTTTTTTATGGCCTCTAACTTCTTTATAATATGGAATTTAAAAATAAGGAAGCCAAATGATTTCAGTTTCTCATATTAATCAACCATCCCAACATCACAGCTCTATCTCCCTACCAATCAGGGTGCCTATAACAGTTGACCAGGCAAGACACGATCCGGGTTTGAGGTAGTTAAGGTATCTTAAGTACGGGATAGAAAAATAATCAGGTGGCCATAGTCTTGCTCAAGTAAACATACTAGTATACTACAGACTGTTAGACGCACTCATGTGCTTCTTCATGTCAAGTCAAACTAGTCAAAATTAAGCAATTCGTTTCATTTCACAGTGGCATCAACTAAAAGATACAGCTATAGGAGGGGAAAAGCAAGAAGAATTCGAGTATGCTATTATAAAGCTTCAAATAAATTTTGATATCTATAATGACAAACAAACTTATCAATGTCAAAATGCTAGTAGATGAAGAATATACAAGATAACAGTATCAACAAATCTACAAACAAAAACAAATCCTACCTTTCAAAGCAAGGATTCTAGAATTAGGATTCATAAGAGCGGAATCAGCAGTAATCGGCCTCCTCAAAGGTTGATTTGGCATGCTCATATCAACGATAACCACGCTATTCTGTGGAGTTGTTTCTCTAACACATATATACTTCTCCGATTCCATAGTCACATGCGTGAAAGTGATGTGTTGTGCATTGATGCCAACACTCGGCAACTGTAATCATAAATCAGATCACACAAATCACATCATTAAATTCATGAAAAAACAATTAAAATTCTCACTCTCTAGTTCATAATTAATCAAAAAAGAGGGAAAAAACTCAGATCTGCGTGAAATTCACACTGAGCAATAAATAAACTAGTATCCAACTACAAACACAAATAATTGATAATTCAGTATTTATTTTAAGAAATTAAGTGCTAGTGTTTTCGATTCGGAAGTGGAACTGTGAATGGAAATCGAAAGCTATGAAAAAGGACTTACGGTTAGGACTTCCTTCATGGCGATCGGAGCGTTCGCCGCCATGATGGCTTAGATCGAGGAACTGGAGGTCAAGGAGGTTGATCTGCAAGCAGGTATTGAATCCGGTTATGGAGAGTGGGAGAGTGAAGGAGAGTAGAGTAAGGTTGAAGAGGATCCGAATCAGTACGAGATCTGTGAATTGAAAGGGAGAAGACTTGGACCCTCTAGAGAGAGAGAGGGAGAGGGAGTTGTTGAAAGTTGAATTGCGGTCTGACACACGAATGAGATGAAATGGGGGAGAAAGAAACGGGGTGGAATGAAATTGATTTTACTAGAAGAAAACCATAGATCTCGTTCTATTACTCTTTTCTTTTCTTTTTTTTATATTCTATGATTCTTTTGGAGCTAAAAAGAATTAGGATAACCTATTTATAAATAAACAATCATTTAAAATGATTATATAATATTATTATAATAATAATAATAATAATAATAATAATAATAATAATAATAATAATATAATAAATTAAAAATCAACTTACCTTAGTCAACATGTGAAAAGTATAAATATAAATAAATAAATAAAATATGTATTAATATTTTTTTTCTTCGAGAAACATAATTTTTATAATTTAATATAATCATAAAGTTTATGTATTTTTTCTATTTTAAGTTTTTATTAATATGAATCGGTGATAGGTTCAATTTATCAGCTTATAAAAAAAAGTTTCAATTTATCATAAATTCAACGGAAAATGTATAATTCACCTAAAATTAAATTATAATATTGTATTATTAGGGTTTATTGTTAAGTATATGGATTTCGCTCATTTGTCTTATGTATTACTCTTTTTAACCTATTAATATAATATTATATTATTAATATAAATTGAGGGTTGCTATGCATTGTAGTGTATCTAATTGACTATTCATATTCTTTATCTCTTTTCATATGGTATCTAAGGTCTATTAGGGTTTGCCATTAAAGTAAAAATTGAATTCTACCAGCAGCTTTAAAGAAGACCGATTTAGCATGCTGGAAAGGTGGAAAAAAATTGGCGGCCACTCATGGAGAAATTTACAAATTAGTGAAATTGCTCATTTTAAACATTTTTCGTGTGTGATTTGAAACGCATGTTTTTTAGCAGCATATGGGTTGTGGTTTTGGGACAGACTAAGTTTCAAGTCAAAATCGTGTGTTTTATTATGTTGTTCGTTAAACAATGTCGGCCAAAATTGAAAATAGTGTTGAAGACAACTCTAAGAAGTTTGTTACCGAGTTTGTTACTGCATTCACAAAACTCACTAACATCAAGTTTGATGGGGATGGTGAGAACTATGTGGAGTGAAAGTTAGAATCGAAGGAATAGGAAAGGATGGACATTTAACAGAAGCATGTCCAAAGTAAACAAACACGTCAACAATTGGGAATATAAAGGATAAACATATTTTGGCCTTACTTGTGAATTTTGTTGACACACAAATTCAGTTGGTTATTACTACTCATTGTGTAATGCCCCAATTTATTTAATTAATTATTTGTAACTAATTTGTGTGATTTTGTTTGTTATCTGGTGTTTTGGTGTGTTTGGGGACCCATTGATATAGGGTGACAACCTTTAAAAAATTAGAATTGGAGGTGTTGGGGTGTGTGAGTAATTGTGTAAAAATATAAGGGTGAGACGGTATGTTATTACTAGAATTATTTAATTAAAATTTAAATAGATTAAATAACATTAGTAATAATATAATTAAATAATTATTTAGTTTTAATTTTATTTATTTTATTAATAAAGAATAATAATAATAATAATAATAATAATAATAATAATTAATAATAATAATAAAAGAGAATTAGAGATTGGTGAAGTCATAATTTGATAGTACGTGAAAAGAGAAGCGGGAAAGGGAAGAGCAAGGCTAGGGCTTGAGGAATTGTCTCCATTGTTAGAGGGAAGAATAATATTGCAAGGAATTTCAAGGTAAGGTTGGAGTTCTAATCTTCTAAAGTATTATATAATAATCAATAGGTTGAGATTATGATTTGTCATGGTTATTGTGTTCTGTTCGTGTTTACGGTTGTTCATATGTGTGATTGAATCCAATCGATGAATAATGATATGTTATTTGTACGTGAATGATGTGTTGATTGATGAATGATGTGATTCTGTATGTTGTTGGGATTGAACTTGTATATTCTGATTGCTCAAGGTTATAGTAAAAATTGGGGATTTTGGGTGGGTGAGAACTGATTTCCATACTCTAAAATAGCAGAATTTGCCTTTGTCGCAGTGGTAACAAATTACTACTATGGCGTAATGGGTTACAACTGCGATTCCTTTCAAAAATTTGGGAATTACGAAGGCATAATCGATTACGCAGTGTTTTGAAAAATATGTGTTTTGGAAAATAGGCGTAATCGATTACGGCTTCAAAAATTTGAGCATTTTGTGAGTGTGTAATCAATTACCACCTAGGGTGTAATCGATTATCACCTCTGTATGCAAAATTTTTATAAAACTTCAAAAATTAGTATCTCGAGTTTCGGGTGTCTGTTTGACGTCTCGTTTGATACAATGTACTTTCGTGTAAAAATGGTTCCATGTTTCTGGAACTGAGTTTGATGGTGTGAAATGGCTTTACGTAGTGAAAATTGTATGTTGTGGTATAATACCAGTGCTCGACTACGTAAAGTCACTTCACACCATCAAACTCCATTGAAATTTAACTTTGTTTTATAACTTTCATGAGATACATTTGAAAGTCTAATTGAAAAATTACTCCGTTGAAATTTAACTTTGTCTTACCATCTAAATTTTTAGGAACCTTACAAATTTTAACGAAATCGTATAACAAAAACTACTAAAAGTTGATACATTCCCATCTTAAAATGATTACACCACATGCAGATTTCATTACACGTGTTATTTTAGTAAATGTTGTTATGTCTCCAACAAAAATGACTCTAATTGCAAGTGAATTTTACTGCCATAGTTCCTACAGAAGAGACAATCTGCAAAATACAAGATGATTTATTTCAAATTAAATACTAAATTCATATATTGTAATACCAACACAAAATGATTATATTATGTTATGTTACACCACCATGCTTTCCATCATTAGTATATTACAAAATGCATTATGATAAATATTACTTATTGAATTATGCTAAAGATATATTATATAATGTGTTGTATTATTAGGGTATGATGCTTATTAGTTCACTATTAGAATAATAACACATCATGAAAACATAATAGTGATATCAATCCTTTAACGAGTAAAGCACAGTGGCAAAAAAAACTAAGTAAGTTAGAAGAGTATAACAGATACCATATTCACACAAAGAGAAATGCTAAGAACACTCTCTTAAACACTCCCTTTCTTATTGATTGAAACAAGTGTATGTCTTACCACTTTATGTGGGACCTATTTCCAAAGTGAGAGACTCACACATGTTTTAACCAATAAAAAAGTGAGTGTTTGAGATAGTGTTGAAAAGAGAGTGTTGATAGCACTTCTCTTCACACAAATTCCTTACCCATCCACTTTAACCAAAAATAAACTAACATCAATCCAATTAAAATAAAGTCCATCAATAAACAAGAAAAATAAAGAAGGTACCTATTTATCATTAAGGGAGTAATGTAATTTCTGTTTGCACATGCTCCACCTATTAATAAAAAAAAAGTAAATTTCAATAAATTATCAATGTTATTTTTCAAACTTTATGTTATACTCAATAATTAAAATAAAGTATATTTCTTTAGGGAGTAATGTAATTTCTGTTTGCACATGTTCCACCTATTAATAAAAAAAAAAGTAAATTTCAATAAATTATTAATGTTATTTTTTTAAAGTTTATGATATACTAAAAAATCAAAAGAGAGTATATTACCTTAAGTTTGTTCCTAATCACATGCAATATTCGAAGCCAATCACCACCACAAATTAAAGCTTCGACAGTAGATGAATGTAAAGAAGCTCGAAGGTTGACTCCGAAGCCACAATAGATACTGGAATGGCAAGGACATTTGCTGCCATACGAGACAACACTTTATATTTTCCATTGTTTTATTTCCACCACTATAAGGCACAAAATGACATATGACCAGTATCTTTAGGCTTGTAAGTTAGCTCATTCAAATACTCTTTAATATTAAATTTAATGGATAGAATTGCTTGTTGTTCTTCGACATAATTCATTAATAATAACCACCCTGAGGGTTTATGTGGCTCCAAAATAAACTCATTTTGATCAACACTAGTTTTACTAAATCCATTTTCACTGTGCTTGCTAAATATATCAACATACTATTTGTACATATCATTAAGAGCAATAAGCACATTTTCTATATTTTTTATAGCTTTATCTCCCGGATAAATTAAGGGAAAACACATGTTAACACCCATCATTTTGTACATAACAAGATTACATTTACTCCGATATTTGTCAAATTTTTCCATCATCGCTTTTGCCATTTCTTTCATAAAATCAAATTTATCTTGAACAACTTTATCTACAACTAGCTTGATTCGAAACACCTCAGCAAGATATATGTTAGTAGCTGGATATTCACTGCCAGAAATAATATTTGTAACTACATTAAATACCTTTAGTAAGGGATGTGTTGATGTGCATAAGGTATATCCTTATGCACGGTGCATAAATACTAAAATATTATTTATATTACTCAAAGTATTATATTTATTATTCAAAATAACATACAAATTACTCAAAATAGTATCAATATTACTCAGAACAATGAATATATTACTCAAAATAGTTAAAATTCGATATTACTCAGAATGGTGTAAGTATTACTCAAAATAGTATACTCATTACTCACAATTAATAAATACTCATAATTAATAGATGTGTACAAATAATGCATATATTATTCATGGATTATGATATTATTACTCCTTTCTAACTAAAATGTTACTCTGAACAATTTAAATATTACTCGTACGAGACTTATGCATCGTGCATAAAGATATACCTTATGCAAATTAACCTGACCCAAATGACTCGGAAACTTTTTCAACCTTTTCCCAATCATCATCATTTGGAAGAGTTGTATAGCTTGGTTCTCGATCTTTAAAACTAGGGAAGACTTCTTTGAACTGCATTGCAACCGACAACATTTGATAGGTGGAGTTTCAACGAGTAGGGCAACCATGGATTAATTTTTTACCACCAAGCTTTAATTGTTGAACTATTTGTGAGATTATTTGCAACCTTGCTTCAGACTGATTGATGAACTTCACACTTTCAAGCATATTTTCAACTATTTTTTCTATTTTTCCAACACCATCTTGAACAAGCAAGTTTAGTATGTGTGCACAACAACGCACATGAAACAACTTTTCCATCTAAAACTAATTTTTGATGCCTTAAAATTAGAACTTTTAACTTTTTCAAACAGCAATCGTTATAGTGTGCATTATCCACTGACACACTACATATTTTATTTTCAATGCCCCGTTCTTTAAGTCATTTGAATATTAAATCAACAATATCAACACTACGCCGAGGAGGAGGAATATGAATAAAACTAAGAGAGCGTTTTTGCAAAACCCAGTCAGCATCAATGAAATGGCCAGTTGACGCCATGTATTCTATCTTCTGATTCAGGGACTTCCAAAATTATGTGGTTAAGCAAATCGTTTTTACCGTCCTCAAAGTATACTTCAACTTTTTTCCTTTCAACTTCATAAACAGCAATACAATCATTCTTCAATAATGTTTTTTCTACTGATTTTCTCATATGAAATTTAGAACATTTCATCATAAAAAGAAAATCTTCTTCCTTAACAATACTAAATGCATGTTCATTTGAAGTCCTGAAAGTTTTTTTATAAAAGAGAATAAGAAGTGTAAATTTACAACATTCTCTTCTTTGGAACCTAACCCAAAAAAAGGAAACTAAAGATTTTTTTTAAAATATAATATTAATAAATATTAGTATATATTTAAAGCCTTAAAACAAAATCAATAACAATAAAGCTAAAAATAATATAAAAAGTTATATGTTTAAAGGTAACGTAAATATTGATACAGATTTTTAAAAGTATTATTTTCTTCTTAAAAGGTAGTTTAAATGTCAAAACGTTACTAATGTTATTTTACAATACTTTTTAAAAAATATTTAATTCAAAAAGGTTAGAAGGTTTTTTAAAATTATTTTTAACATGATTTGTTACTATAACTTTTGGTCAATATTATTTGAGAAGTATTAACATTTCTATGCGATCTAAGTTGAAACATAAAAGCTTTATATGTTAAGAACGTGTACATGCTTTTTTTAAGTTAAGATTATTCTTTAAAGTATTTGATTCAATAAATTAAAAATGTTAAGTATATATATTAGATTTTTTAAATGATAAATTTAAGTATACAATTTAAAAAACATAATATATTTATAAACTCACAAAAGCGATTTAGGTGGATTAAAAATCCAAAAGAGCGATCTAGGCAAAAGTTAGGGATTTTAAAGGCAAAGAAATTACATCAGGCAACATTAACCAACACGAAAGAACAAGAAGCACCAATCCAATTGCTCTCTTCAGAAGCAAGGTTATGTGGACACATGGTTATAGTGAAAGCAGTGGTTATTGTGATTCAATGTAAACCCCATTCCCATTTCCATTTTCAATGGTCCTCTTTGTAATCATCTACACGGAGCTACAACTTCGTGTGCCACCATTCTATGAATAAAATTCAAATTTACCTATCAAAATCTTTTCAATCGATTTTTTCTTTGTTTTATTTCTTTTGTAAAATGTCATTTATTTTTTATGATAAAATTTTGAAATTAAGGGATGATAAACATATTGAAAACTTAAATGCTTTGACATTTGAAGCGATTAAAGGAAAATCGATGGTTTTCAAAAGGGAACTATTGGATCATCTTAAAAGGAATCACCTCAAAAGGAAAATCGATGGTTTTCATAAAGCACAATTGGATCACCTTAAAAGAATCTCCGTGAGACACAACTCATCAATTTTCTAAAGGGAACATTAGCCTTGTAAATAATCGGCAAGCTTGACAGAAGCGCCTCGAAGGCATCTATCATAGGCAAGAATTGGTAGAGTTCCATGTGTCGGGGATTCAAAGTTCAAATACCTCAAATTTAATCATGCTTGGCACATTAACCCAATCTTCATAAACATTAACATTATATGCATTGATCATTCATATATCATGCATGGCTTGAAGTGTGCTTCACGCTCATATGCATTTTCGAAGGTCTTGTTGCTACCAACATTTTACCCTTTGGTTAAAGTTCAACTTCGTTGGCACCTAGAAGAACAAATGTATGACCATTAAGGTTCAAATTCTCATCTATTCATCCGATTTATTTCTGGATATGCATTTTTGTTATGATGTGTTTATAGAACCAAATTTATCCGATGTATTTCCAAATGTATCTTGTCGTTCGGATGTATTTCCATAACCACATTTGTTTTCTATCTGAAGTATTTTTGGATATGTCTTTTATTTTGAGGTATTTTCAAAAGTTGTGTTCCCTTCTATCCGATGTATTTCTGGATACGTCCCTTGTTCTGGTGTATTTACAGAACTCCTTTCATTTTTATCCAATGCATTCATAGATTTTCCTTTTTATCCAATGTATTTCGAATGTGTCCTTCTTGTTCCGTTGTATTTCTAGAACATATCTTTTTATCCGATGTATTTCCGGATGTTTCTTTTTGTTTGATGCATTTCTAGAACTGCCTTTTCCTTTTACCCGATGTATTTCTGAATATGTTTATTTTCATTCCGATGTATTTCTAGAATTTGTTCCCTTTTATCCCATGTATTTCCACATATGTCCCTTGCTCTGATGTTATTATAGAAATTGTTTCCTTTTATCTGATGTATTACCGGATGTGCCTTTTTATCTGATGTATTTCTGGATGTGTCCTTTTTGTTCTAAGGCATTTCCATGACATACCTTTTTATCCGACGTTTTTTTCCGAATGTTTCTTTTTTGTTCTAATGCATCTCCATGATTGCTTTTGCCTTTTAGTCGATGTATTTTTTATTATGTTTCTTTTTCATTCTGATGTATTTTCAAAATTTGTTCCGTTATATCCGATGTATTTCCGGATATATCCCTTGTTCTGATGTATTTCGATAACTTGTATCTTTTTATCTGATGCATTCCTGGACGTGCCTTTTTATCTGATATATTTTTGGATGTGTCCTTCTAGTTCTGATGCATTTCTAGAACATACCTTATTATCCGATGTATTTTCGAGTGTTTCTTTTTGTTCTGATGAATTTTTTTGAACATATCTTTGTTTTTTCCTCGGTAAGTCTTTTTCGCCTTACCTCATTCAATCTGCAACATACCTTATTTACATGTTATCTCAATAATCCCCAGTGAATCCGCCTTGCATTTTTTGTACCTAATAAAGGCAGTTACCAAGACTCATGCCATTTCATATCCCCAATATTCTATTGCATTTCCATTCTAAGGAAAAAATTTAGGTCATTTATATTTAATTATCTTTCACAAGTCACCACAATTATACGTAGACAACCGTCATTCATACTCTCAGTTCAAAGGTAATTAAATATGTGCATCTGTCACACCCCAATTTTGTCTTTATCACCTTTTCATGTCATCTGACTATAGGAAATGAATTTTCATCTAATGATAGGATAATAAGTCCCTATGTCATAGTTTCATTAACCCATTCATAATTCATGATCATACATCATCTCGTGTTCATTGGATTATTTCCTCATTTAAAAAAAGAAGTCAAAGTCAATCATAAGACCAAAAGTTAACCGTTGACTTTAAAGACCATTTTCTATGTTTATTCCATTTCACCCATTACCATATCATTCATCTTTTTTATCAATAAAAGGTTAATGTCAACTTTAGACCAAGTAAAAGTCAACCAAAATAATGTTTCAGTTATGCATACAGTCCGATTGAAGCAATTTTTAATCGCGTGTAAAATTAGTGGGCTCAACAACTGTCTGTTTTCCTGAACTATAGTGCACGTAGATTATTTTGGTGCGCTCATTTTTTTGTTTTTGTATCAGCGCATCTGCGTTTTGATCAGTTTGATCCTTTTCATCTGTGGATTTTCAAATGCAATCTGCACCTATCTGTTTTACTAAACTATGTTACGCATAATATAGTTTTGTGCGTTCATTTTTCTCCGCATTTTGCGCATATTTGTGTTTACCTGATTTAGTCATTTATTCGTTTTTTATTCCAAATACTTAAAACAAAATTAAGTTTAGTTATTATTGTTATTATTTTGTAATTCTCTCTCTTACGTAAATACCACAACATGACAAAATAACAAAAATAAAGTAATAACAACCAAGTGCAAATTGAATTTTCATTGAATTTAAGAATTGGTTACAAATATTGAGAAAAACCAATATGCATAACATGTTGCCAAATTTCCCACGCTTTCATCCACGGTTTCATACATATCCACTCCACAAAATTAGGAGAATTTCACAACAAATTCCTCCCATCCTCACTCATTTTATCCTAACAGGTTACGATCTCACACAAACACTCGCATGAAGTTCTCACAAATTTACATAAAATATCTCAATTCTCACACGCTTGAAATCACTCCCACACACTTGCACCTAAACCTAATTGAAAGATATAAATCCTTAGCAATTTCATTGTAAGAGAGACCCACTTTTGAGAAAAAAATCCATCTTTTCGAAAGATTACAACAAGAGGCATATACGAAGAACTCTCATATTTCTTCAATAGACCTTTATTGAAGGATCCTTATCGTCTTATCAGGAAATCGATCGCTGGGCCTTTACTGAAGGATCACTGCTGCCTTATTCGACAATACATCATTGGACCTTTACTGAGGGATATTTGCCTTCTTATTAGGAAATACACTGCCGGTCCTTCACCGAAGGATCCTTTGCGCCTTAATATGAAATACATTGTTGAATATTCACTAAATGATCCTTCCCATCGTAACAGAAAATTTTATTAGATCTCATGAAGGAGTTATCGTCGACTTATTGGGCTGTTAATACCCGACATCGTTGGGAGCTAACACCAACTCGATAGGTCGTTTACTCAACGCCCAAGGGGAATCGTGCCCCAGGAATATGACTTGATTATATAAATAGTAAATTCTAAGAAAGCTATAAAACAAAGCTTCAAAAGACGTGAAGATATTCCTTAGAACCTCGAAGAGTGAAGAGCATAATTAAGAAAGGGCATGCAAGTGGTGGAATATAAATAGCAAGCAAAAGTAAAAATACCTAAAATATTAAATGCTTCTAAAGCAACACTTAGAGTGTCTCCAATGACAGTTTCTTAAGAAGTTCTCCAATGTGGCAAGCAATTTTTTTCAATTTTTGAACCATTGGAGTTGGCTAGGCTGGGCAACCGTAGTAATGCAATGTAACAAATGTTTGGAATAAAATTATAATAAATATAAAATTGGGCGTTGCTGAATGGCTAATTCTTTATTTTTAATAGAAAGTTGTGGGACCCTATATGAGTTCTTTAGATTTGCACCATTGTAGTAAAAATTAGATGAGTTGTTTCAAGATGATGTGGCTTAATGAGTCCAAAAAAAAAACGAGTTTCACCATTGAAGATGCTCTTAAGGGACTCGCCCTAAACAACTTTTCATATATTTCACTCTACCCCTTTTTAAACTTAATTATTAAATTGGGTGTTGGAGTGCTAACTTTGTTGATTCACTTTGCGTTCAACCGCTTTAGAGACTCACACTCTATTATACTTGCCCCACTTCGATGTTTTGAAGGTGCATATTATCATGAGTTTTGCAATTTCACCCTATAAGGGTGCAAGACCAGTCAGGTCCGTCCCACCCTTATTTTTCTGCGAGACAAACAAATATCTCAGACCCGCACTCTCTGATATATTCTCCCCGCCTCACCTTTTACGTGTTTTCTCAATATAAATTCAAACGGCACAAATATGCTCATTTGCTACCCCTAATTACACACAAAATACTCGATTCATAAAGAAAAATAAATAGAAGTGGTTAAGAAAAAGCAGCGGTGCAAAAAGTAACTCACTCAGACCGTAGTAGAAGCAAACAAGCAGCCCTAGGGTTTAAGAACTGAGCCGCTAAACCCAACTTCCCGGTTCGGTGGCAAACTCAAACTCAACCAAAAACAAAGAGCGGGAATTGAATGCTCCGTTCATCAACACACTTCATTTTCATCTAACTCATCTCTTTCATTTTCACCACCACTAAGCTCAAACCAATCAAATTTTCCTCCAGCTTCAACAATGTCCATAGGCGTTCGTCGCTTAACACTGCTTGGCGAGTTCAAGCCATTTGGACTCATCGCAGAAGCTCTCGACGGTAAATCCGCTGAAACTGTCACCGAGAACTATGAATACTTCCTCTTCGATCCAGAAATCGCTCGCGATAGAGACGCCGAAGATCATTGCGACGAGGTTGCTTCTGCTTTAAATAACCGCGGCGATCATGAGCTTTTTATTCGAGGAAAACGGTAACTCATCTCTTACTGAAAATTCAAAATCACTCGTTTCTCTATGTTTTAGTTTCGTAAAGAAGAATAAGTTGAATCTGAAGTTTCACTTTCAAATGTCACCGTTCTATGTTACTTTGCATTTAATTAATTCACTGATTTGGTGTACGGTTTTGTTTAACACTGTATTCTGATTTGTTAAAGGATTATATGGTCGATTGATGCAAGAGTATTTAAGAGATTTACGATGGAGTCCTCTATTGTTAAGGTTTGTGAATTTTATTTTCATGAATAGGAATAAGTTTTGCGGATTCATTATTTTATAGCTTCTGCCGAGCTGGTCTTAGTTTAGTTAAAAATAGTGATAAAGGAAGATATAGTTGTTTTTCATTTCACTCATTGCTTGAAGTTTAGAAGTTTGAGAGAATTTATTTGCAAATTGATTTAAGCTAGAAGATAAAGCTGTTGGTCTGAGTTTGCTTGGAAATTCTCTACTGTTTCTGATATGTAAGAATTTCATTGCTATACCTTTGGGTTCATGGATGTGGTAAATTTAAGTTAGGTTTAGGTTTAATGCTGCTGTCCGGTTTCAGTGTACTTGCTTTTATTAGTTGTTAGTATTAGTATCTACTTAAAGAGAAATGCTAATATTTACTTTAAGGGAAATGCTAACGAGTGCTCCAGGGGCACTCTTTAAGTGCTTAAAGTGGTAAAGTTTTTTGGAAATGCGTGTATTCAATGCATTGGAAATTGAAATAATTGACTTTTTAAAATAATATTTTCTTTATTTAGTATCCTTAAAGAGTGCTCCGAGTCACTCGTTAGCATGACTCCTTAAATTTTCTTCATTATTTACTCACAGAAATTGAGTATGGGGTCATACTATTTACACATATAGTTTGAATTCCTACAGTTTGGACTCCTACGCAAAATGGATGAGATATATAGTGGGCAATGGGTATAATATTGTGTAGTTGCTTTGTGTTTAGTTTAACTGTCAAAGCAACGTGGCCTGTATTTGCGCACGTGCCTAGTTAGCATAACTGATTCAAAGTTAGTTATACTGTGTATAGGGTTAGCCTCTTCTTGGTGTAAGTTAAGCATTCTATACAATCCCTTTGTAACTTGTTCTTTGGATCAAGATATATTCATTTCAATCAATGCAAAGAATATTTTCCCTCTCTTTTTCTCACTCTAATAGCATAGAAGCAGTTTATAAAACTGTATTTGGTGCGGGTTAAGCTTTCTATACAACCCCTTTGTAACTTGTTCTTTGGATCAAGATATTCATTTCAATCAGTTCAAAGAATATTTTCCATCTTTCTCTCACTCTAATAGCATAGAAGCAGTATATAAAACTGTATTTTAGAACATGAATGTTTAAATAATTTTCACATAAGTAGTAGGTGAAATTTATGGTCTTCGATGCTGAGATCAGGAAGGTTGGATGCCAAGGATTAGAGTTTTATGTGCAATTTTTCAGTTAAAAAATGAATTTTTTTATGATTGATCGGTAAGTAGGTAGTTACTTTAGATTAAGAAAGATGTTATGTGCTTAATTTCTAAGGCTATTGAGATTGATAGGGTTTTGGGCTTTGCTGTGTGTGTGCATCCGGAAGATCATTTTGAGAGATACCCTATGGATGCTTAATTCCATACCATGACAAAATGTCAATTTTTTTTGGTTCTATTCTTGTCTTGCATGATCTTTACCGCCTAGTTAGTTGTTTTTGAACATATCACTATAGAAAGACGGCCGATGATCAAGAAAGGTATAGGCATATTAGAGTATCAGAACATGCATCAGTATGTAGAGAGAAATGTATTTTGTCAATGGCCCAACGTACATAGTTTGAAGCAGGGTAGATGTCTGACACTGCTAAGGGTTCTCAGCGTGAGTTGGGATCGCTATCCCAATCCCATGGCCAGGCTTCTCGGTCTCAGGGTAGGCCTCATGTTGTTTCCATCTTCCAATTGTCCTTAGAAAATAACATACCAAAATATTTTCCAGAAGGCCACTTTATCCTCTATTCAATGATCTAAGCCTTGAACATTTTCCACCTTTCGGTAAAGTCCCTCTCACAAGCCTAAACAATATAACGATACCTACCTCGATTTGAGGCATTGTGTGACATGAAATGGAAACAAACTGTGGGCTTGGAGATGGATGCACTGGTTAAGAATAATACGTAGGATTTGTTTTCTTTACCAAATGAAAAGAAAACTGTAGGGTGCAAATAGGTATACACTATCATATATAAGTCTGATGGATTTATTGAGAGGTACAAGGCAAGATTGGTACCCAAAGGGTTCACTCAAACTTAGGGAGTAAATTACTCATAGACATTTGCTCCTATTGTAAAAATGAATACAATCCATGTGATATTATCTTCAGCAGTTAATTACGATTGGAACTCAGTCCAATTTATTGTGAAAAATGCCTTCCTTCATGAAGAACTTGAAGAATAGCTATAAATGGATGCACCCCTTAGATATTGCAAACATACTACCGACTAGACTGTGTGCAAGTTACAAAAGGATTTATATGGACTAAAGCAATCAACACGAGCATGATTTGAAGATTCACTGAAGTTATGGTTGGTCTGGGCTTTAAACAAAGCTAAGGAGACCGTACTCTATTTATCAAACATTTTGAGACAAGGGGGATTAACAATGTTATTGGTGTATGTGGACGACATTATAGTGACAAGTGATGATGGGAAGGAACAACAACTATAAGGAAAACACTTAGCCAAGAAATTTGAGATTAAGACCTTGAGAAAATTGAAGTACTTTTTGAGAATTGAAATTGCACACTCTAAGAAAAGAATTTTCATAACAAAAATGCATTATCAATCTTCTGCAGGAAATTGGCAAGACAACATGCAAGCCTGTAAGTACACAAATTGATCCAAGTGTATAGATGGAAACACAAAAGAAGATAATGCAATTGATAAGGAAATGTAATAAAGGTTAAGCGAAAAACTAATATACCTATCACATACTAGATAATATGTTTCTTTTACTATAAGCTTAGTCAATCGATTCATGCACCAATCAAAAGATTCATTTACAAGTTGCGCTTCGAATTGTGCAATATTTGAAAGAAACCCCAGGTAGAGGAAGTTTGAGTGAATGGAATGAAAGTGTGATTCCTGAAGCATATACTAATGCTCACTATACATGGTCAATTATGGATAGAAAATCGACTATAATACATTGCATTTTTATGTACAGGTGTGTGATTGTATGTTCTATCTTTAATTCGGGAACCTTTCCCTGATAATATCCTATAATAAACTGATAGGTTTTCTTATGATATGTTCGTGATGTTTAGCATAATGTTTCTTTTGGGGGACTTATTTGGTAGTTATGCATCTGGGTGTTGAGATGTTGTTGGCCCTATTCTATTCCTTTTTTGGTTCGTTATTTAAGAAGATTATTTATGTTGTTTTATTTTGATCCTTCTTTCTTTTTAAAATTCTCTCCTTCATACAAAAAAGTCTTACATGACTTGTTTTGGGTTTTCAAGGAGGTTGAAATTTATCCAGTCAGCCAATGGTTGCCAAGTGTCTGTGCAACCATTAAGTGCAGCATCAGAGGACTAAAAGCCTAAAATTAGAAACTTTTTCCCTAGTAGTAGCAATTGATGCTGTTTTTATGTTTCATTTATTAAACCGTTTTGCTTTAACTATTTTTTTGCAACTGTTAGGTGTGCTGGTGTCATCTGGGTCATACAGCTGAAGCTCTTTTATGTATATTACAAATTGATCGTTTGACAATCTATAGTACATCTGGTGAGTTTATTAACGGAGTTCAACTATCATATGATGGAAAAAGAAAATAAAACTTATGATATGGGAATTGATTTAATTTATTGTTGTTGATAGAGAAGAAAATGAAAAAGGCGTCTAAATGAGTCCATGTGTTTCACATAGCAGATCCTTACTGCACACACATACTTTGACTATTTATGTGTCGCTATTTTGATTTTGACAATGTGGCGAGGTGGAAAACATGTTTTTGTAAACAAGTTTTACTGCGTTCAAGTCATGGAAGATTCATTTAGTTGTTTTTAGCAAAATTTTCCGTGTAAATGCAGAACCTATCATTTGCAAAACAAACACTTAGCACCACCCCACTTAAAATATTTATATTATTTTGTACAAAACATAATATATAACAAAATATCTGGGGAGCTAAGGCTCCCGCTAGTCACATTAGGCTACGCCAAGCAACAGATCAATGGTGGTTTGTCTGAGGTTTATTTTGTATCAGATGGTTCTATATGGGTCAACAATAATGTAGGAAGTCTCATACTCCTTCACTGTATTTGATTTCGTGTTATTTTTATATCTTTACTTATCAATTTGAAATTCTTCATATTTCAATGTTTTATCAACTCAAGTTTTCTATTGTTTAATAGGTGAAGTAGTTTCAGTTCAACTTCCTCGTACAATCACATCTATATGGCCTCTTCCATTTGGTTTATTGCTCCAGCAGGAAGTTGAAGCAAGCACATCATCACGTCTTTCATTTTCATCTACAAGCCCTTTGCTTAGCACCCGTGATGTGTTGCTTAGTGCATCTAATCATATCCAAAAGAGAGATGGAAGTTTAGTATCCTCTCATTTGATCTTGATGGATCCGTTGGATGAACAGCTAGTAAGTTACAACAGTCTATGAATTGTCACTGAGATTTAGTTCTTTATTGATTATGTCTTGTGAAGTTGACATTCACTGTGATAGATTCTTATTCTGTTATTACTGGATTTTGTTTTTTGATTTCATCCTTTTTTTTATATAATTGGAGCCAACTTTTATTGAAGAAAGAGGGAAATTGAACGTTATGAAGGAATATGACGAAAAGACAATTTGGACAAGTGATCAGGTCCCGCTTATGGCATCTTATAATAAAGGTTTTTTTCATTAAAGTTCTTGCACTTAGTTCCTGGTCTTTTAAATGATTTCTTGTGTTGGTAATTTTTGTAATGGTGGCTTAAGTTCAGGCAAGATGCAGCACTCTTTGTGGGTTGCAGAAATCATCAATTCAAACTTTGATGAGGCAGCCTCTGGTTTATTGAATGTAGATCCTATGGGTTTATCGCCAAAGCACCTGTCCTTTCGTAGATTATGGCAGGGAAAAGGCGCTCAAACAGCTGCTTGTAAGGTTGAATAGGCTTCCATACAACTATCTCACTATCTGGCTATCGTTGGGGTTGTGTATATAATTAAGATTTTTTTTTTTTTTTAAATTTTAAAAGGGAAGTACAATTCATCAATTGATGACATACTTGATTCCTTTGTTCTTTTAAGCAATTAATACTCTCAAATATGGATGCTTACTGCTATATGGCCTAAATGCTGTTTTACTTGTATTTCTAGCATAGCAGATATGAATTAATAGTTAAAATTGTGTTAGCTTAAAATCTTATTAAATTTATGTACTAAAAGTACATGTAATATATTTGTTTTAAATTTATTTTAATATACTGTTTGAATTTTTATTCCTGTTATAGCAGATGGCTAGATGCGACCTTATTGTGGTTCCCTGCCTTTTATTGTATCCACACATTATTATAGTACTCTCCATTTTTGTTTTTTCTCACTTAACCCTGTATCTCCACTTTTCTTTCTTGAATTTATGACACTATGTATCTCCCATTTTTAAAACACTATTTTTTTATTTTACATTTTCTTTGGTAGCCTCTACATCATTCTGTAATTTGCTCAAATTTATTACCTTTTATTATTTGGTTTCCGGTTATATATTTACAGTTAATCTTGTTAAGCTTACTTGACTCAGATTCTGTAATTGTTAAGGAGGTTTTACTTTTTTACCACCCCCCAATTTTATTTTTTGTATTTTTTTAATACAAATTATTATGAGCACAAAATAAACTAATCCAAACGGACAAGATGATTTGTATAAATACATTGTTTAAAATGTCTGATTGTTTTTATTATCCAACTAGATTTTTGGATTTTTAGTCCAGAACAGTGAAATCCTAAGACCTTTAACTAATATCTGTATTCAATTCTTAATTCCTTATTACATTATTATCTGTCTCTACTATTTCTCCATAATATATTGTTTTTCCCCTTCAAATGATTACTAGGTCTTCATGGCCACTGGTGATGATGCAGCTCCTGTTGTATGCTTTTTTCACCAAGAACAAAGAAAGTTGTTGTCTGTTAGTCTTCAAACTGTTGAAATAAATAATGAGATTGTGTATGATGTTAAACCTGATATGAGCTGGATCATAGCTGCAGTTGCAGCTTCACCTGTGATGGTGACTCGTCCAAGGTAATATAAGAAATTTCCATTTTTCTTTATTGCCATTGTAATGTTGGACATAATTTTTTTCAAATGTGTTTTCCAGGGTCAAAATTGGACTACTTCCACATTCAGACATAATGGTTTTGACTCCAGAAAATGCTCTGCTTCTCTATGTAAGCTTTTAGTATAGTTGGGCATTAGAATCCTACTATAAATCTCGATCAATGTATTATCACATGCCTACATTTCCTTGCAAATATATTGTATTTGGCATATGATTCTTTTCTGAACTTCCTTGTGGGTTAATGGTCAAGACTTTTTTCAAAATTTTCTGTGTTACACAAATAGAGTGTGGATTAAGAAGTTCTTATGAAATGATGGCTTGTATAGTTTTTATTATGTTTCTGTCAGGACTTAGGGGGTTTCCCGATTCTCCTGCTCTCTTCTTATCTTAATTTAATTCATTTGTCTTTTTTTTTTTGAAAAATGATTTCTTTCAATTGTCTGTCCATCTTCTAAATAACTGAAATTTTAATTTTTTTTTCTTCTCAAAAAGTATTTCTTAATAGACGAAGGGGAGCCTAGTGTAACATTTGGAATTGCTGCTATGTGACCAGAGATCAGGGACTAATACCAAAACAAGGACCAAACTCAAATTTCCTATGTTTCATGGATTAAAATGGACTAGAATTTTGCTTAGGGACTAAACTGATAAAACTGTATACCACAGAGACCAACATTTATTTAAATTTTTCTTACTTATTAAGTTGTTGGCTCCCCCTTTCCTTAGTGGTATTTTACTTCTGGGCTTATTCATCTGTATATGACTAATTTTGTAGAGAGGCTTTCCCCTTGATTAGTACTAAGTGCTACATCTGATAACTTGCTCTAGTCTTTTGGAAATGTTTTTTTATATGTTCCTGTTAACCCTCTATGGACTGATCTTTATTGCTTAGATATGTTTTCTGAATTTTTCATTCTCTCTCCCCTTGTGTATATGACTATTCGTAATTTCATTTCAATCATCTGGCGTCATACTAAAGTTTGATATATCTTTTTGTATTATGTCTTGCTAATATTGCAGTCTGGGAAGCAATGCCTATGTAGATTCGTGCTACCTTCTTGCTTAAATAAAGACAAGATTTTGCATGATTTGGAGCTTCCAGAAACATCCTCTCTTTCCAATGCCTTAAAGATTACTGGCCTTTCTGATGCTGTTGAAGGGCGTGTCAATGTGATAGTAAATAATAAGCAGGTATTTATGGATTATTTCTCTGGGTGTTGCTAACCAGTGCCCTCAGGGCACTCTTTAAGCATACTTAATAAAGAGAATATTCTTTATAAAAGTTAGTATTTCAATTTCCAATGTATTTTCAATGCATTGAATACACGCATTTTTAAAAAAACTTACCACTTTAGTTACTTAAAGAGTGCCCTGAGGGCACTGGTTAGCATTTCCCTATTTCTTTTCCATTTTCACTTTGGAATTAACACATAAGGTTCTTGGCAAACACAAAATGGTTCTTGTTTCTTTGAAACTGTAAATTCTAATATTTCTGCATTTTGTGTGACAGATGTTTAGATGTGCATTACGACAAAGTCCTTCTTCATCATTAGCTAATGATTGCATCACAGCACTTGCTGAGGGGATTGATTCTAGTTTCTACAAACATTTTCTTGGTCTTCTTTGGAAAGATGATTATCCCGCTGATTTCTCAGAAGCTGAATCTAATGTCGATTCAGAATGGGATTCTTTTTGTCGTGTAATTATGAAACTCTGCAAAAAATCTAACATTGTATCTCAAAAGCGTTCTGGTTTGGTGCCACAATGCGCTTGGGACTTCCTTCTCAGCAGCCAATTTCACAATAATTTCTGCAAAGTAAACTCCTTGTTTGGAAAATCTTGTGCTGTGCCTCTTGATCAGCTGGAGTCAAGTTCTTCTACATCATCTATAGATGGTACACAAATTTCTAAAACGCCATTTTACACCGAACTGTTAATAGAATGTCTGGAATCTCTTCATGCACTCTATGAGAGCTTGAAACTGGATAATCTTCGCAAAAGGTATGTCTTTATGCTTTCTCTGATTGATTTTAAAATATTTTTTGTTGTTTTTTCATTTTAGTCTCGACCAGCTTGCTAAAGATTCATCTTTTATATCTATTCAGTTACGCGTTTTGTTTAGTTGTACTGCCCTGGTTGACTGGGTTTGGTGAACCAGCCATTAATCTCTATTACTTTTAGTTCAGTGTTATATGTAAGCTTGATACAACCAGAATGTGGATAAGCTTAAGCCAAGTAGCCGCCTATTGCTTTTATTTCATTTCTCAACTATGCACCAACATTTTTCCGTCAGTAATACTTCACATGAATATTCATGGTCTAAAATAATATCCATTTTATACCCCCTCTCCTCCTAATTATAAGATCCCTTTGGAACATTTGTTTGTTTCTAAATATAAGCCACTTTGCAAATTTCTAGATGCATTTATTATTCTTTTTCTAAATAGATCCCTTGTTAATACCACAAGTTTATATTGAAATATGAAAAGTCAACAGTGAATGCATCTATACACTAAAAAGTTTACTAATAGTCATTATACACATTAATTACACTACACAATTTTCTTAATATATGTGAAAAATGCTAGAGGGTCTTATAAACAGGGATGAAGAGAGTATTGTACTTTAGTTTTCAGGTTTATTTGACACATGAGTGGCTTAAGATGTATTCTTCTTATATTCCACTGATTTGTTGTTATTTAAGCTCTATGTCCCGGGGCAGCTAAAGGGATTTAACACCATAAATAGGAGACAAAATTCAAGAATTTCACATTTAAGATTTATTTTTTCCCCTCACAACATAGCTGCTTTCTTAAGTGTAATGATCTGGCTATTGCTAGTAAAAGTTTGAAACTGCTGCTAAAAGTAAAGACACTTCATCAGTTCATGGTCTGTCTTAGACCTCTTTTATATTGCAAAGTTTCTCATCTGTCATATTCTACTTCATTATGTTTTGCAAAATCTTTAGGTTTAGCTGTGAAGTAATGGTATTAGACTTGCTTTACTATGCTTCCAAGCCAAAATAAATTGTGCTGTGCGTGAGTTTGACCACTGTTTTATTTACTGTCATTTTGGTTGTTCCCTAATGTGATTCTGCTTTATGCAATTTATCATAATCTTTAGAATGTATTTTCCTTTGTAATTCATTTTCCATTTTCTTTTTCTGTTAAAATATATTTTGCCTTGATTCTATACGATAGTTGTTGGCAAGTGCAGGGACTTAGAGCATCTAGCAATTCTCTTATGCAACATTGCCAATTTTCTCGGCGAGGACAATTACTTGGACCATTATATCCGCGATTTCCCCCTCTCCTGTAAAAAGTTTCTGAAATCTGGAACAACCATTTCCCCTAAAATTCCTCCAAGTTTATTCCGATGGCTTGAGAACTGCTTGCAACATGGATGTAATTCTGCTAATATTAGTGATCTTCCATCTCTACTCTGCAAAGATGGATGCCATGTTGCTAGTTTGGCGCGGAAAATAGTTTGCTTTTACAGTATACTATCAGGTGCTAATTTGCTTGGAAAGAAGCTTTCATCTGGTGTTTACTGTAACATTATCACGGGATCTTATTCTTCAAAGGAGGAGCTTACTGTTTTAGCAATGGTTGGTGAAAGGTTCGGACTTCAACAACTTGACTCCTTGCCTTCCGGTGTATCTCTTCCACTTCGACATGTAAGATTGGTTTAAGCGGTGTGAAATTTTTTTGAACTTTTTGGCCATTAATTTAAATGATTTTACAATTATTTTTCATAGTGTGTATTGTGGCAACTTATCTATTAGTCCTATGTTTTAAATTGCCTATTATTTTACTTCTGCTTTCATGATTCTAATGTTCGTCAAAATCACTTAATCAGGCATTGTCCGGTGTTTCTTCGATTCTTTTCCATGTCTCACCTCACCACTATTTTCTGCGCATAATTGCATTGCTGCTGTAGTACTTCTGCTCTTTAAATGTTATCCTTGACAGAATATCAGTACTTCCCTTACTTTTAAATCTTATAAATGTTATGCTTTTAGGCATTGGATAAATGTCGAGATTCTTCTCCCAATGACTGGCCAGCTGCTGCTTATGTCCTTCTTGGTCGGCAAGATTTGGCGATGTCAACTTTAGCACGTAAATGCAAGTATAAGGAAATTGAAACACCGACCAATGTGAATGTTATCTCTATGTCCACACCTTATATGCTTAATCTGCACCCTGTGACAATATCTTCTACTATTTCTGATGCAATTGGATTGGAAGGGACTAAGCTTGAGGACACAGATTCAGTTGATGGGTCTTTGTTAGATGGTATGGAGCATATTTTCAACTCCAGCACACAGTTGCGTTATGGTCGTGATCTGCGGTTGAATGAGGTCAGTTTTGATCACATAAGAATTTTGGAGAATTATCTGATTATTTTTACTTGACATACTTTCACATCCCAGCATCAGCATGGCTTGTCTTTGGATTGTAAAAATGGGTGCAGATTTTGCACATCAGTTAATTAACAATCATTTTAATAAAAAACGCACTGCCGCTTTATTGTCATTCCAAATAATGAGTCCAGAGGATTTTATCTTTTCAAAACATAGTTATTTCTACTTAGTCTGCAGTTGCTACCTATTCTAGGTTAGACGCCTTTTGTGCTCTTCAAGACCTGTGGCAATTCAAACATCAGTTAACCATAGTGCCTCTGATCAGGACCTCCAGCAGGTACGCCTTTCTATGATATTTGACTCATTTGATGTTTTCTACTCCTTTGTTCCTAATGTAACTAATCAATCAACTGTTTTACTTGATGGTAATATTCTTAGCATGTCCACGGTCTTCCATTAATCAAAATTCTTTTATCCCAGTGTAATGATCCTAAACATCAGACTGTGACATGTGATATAGAAATTCAATGTGTAGTTCTGTACTGCCACGTTGATACTTTTGCTATCCAACATATAATTGGATTGTTCAATATTTTTTGCTCCCCCACTCTTTTCCTTAATTTTGTTGTTGTTGATGTTATTTTTATTATTATTATTATTATTATTAATATTATTATTATTATTATTATTTTTATTATTATTATTATTATTATTATTATTATTATTATTATTATTATCATTCATCATCATCATCATCATCATCATAATCAAATTGAGGCTAAGTTATGTTCTTTAAGGGCTGACAAATCATTAGGTTCTGGTGTTTCATGTTATTAAGGTAAATGAAATAATGTACTTCAAATGGTATTAACGTTGGAGCTTTTTTTAATGGTGAAGATATAATTATTTTGATTCAGTGATTATGGTATCAGTGGTATATATATGATGAAAAATAAAATATTGTTAGTTTTACTTGTACTTTTTCTCCCTTCTGAGTTTTTCTCTATATAGAAAAGCTAAACTTGCTTATTGTTGATGAATAATGATTGACTGATTGTTACTTTTTCAATCATTTGTAATTATTACAGTTAAATGACATCGAGCCTGATACTAAAGCAAACTTAGAAATTTATAATTGGTATCGTGCACCTGACTCTTGGTTGTCTTGTTGCTATTATGTAGGAAAATAGCTCCCTTAATTAAATTTTCTTCTAGCTACAGTCCAAGTATTTATTCCACAGTTTTTGTAATTGTTTTTTATCCTAATAAATTTTCAGAGAAAAATGAAACTATGTTTGTAATCAGTTCTTGCTTCTGTTCAGCACATTATTTTCTGTTTCTGTGAATCTGTGATATGCTATTTAGTCTTTACTCTTGCTGACTGAGTATACTGTTATTTTGAGAGACCATGTCTCTGACACTCTTTTTACTATTTATGAAGACTCAATTGTGGCACCTTGCCCAAAGAACCACTTCACTACCACTTGGACGTGGGGCATTTACCCTCGCTACCATACATACACTCTTAACCGAGGTGCGCTATTATATTTAACGTTTTGGTCCTATTTTTGTTTTCATTGTGAAACTTTATACATTTTTTAATCAAACTATACCGTTTCTGATAGAATATTTTTCAAAACATTTAGGCTTTTAGTGCGCCAAAGCTTGTACTGGCAGGTCGGTTGCCAGCCCAACAGAATGCAACCGTAAGTTGAGATCTTGTGATTCACTATACCTGAAATACTTGTTTTGGCTTGTGAAACTATTTAGTAATTTTTTTGTTGTTAACTGAAGTCATTCTGTTTACTCATAGGTTAACCTCGATCCCAACATCAGGAACATACCAGAACTTAGGTCTTGGCCTGAGTTTCATAATGCTGTTGCTGCTGGGCTTAGACTAGCCCCCCTTCAGGTTTAATATCAATATTTTGAGGTTACGTAGTTCGAATTGTTTAATAATTTTTTCCACTAGGATTTTATTTTAGCCGGCCACTTCATTAAAGCAATTATCACTTTAAATTGTTTTGATATAGTTGAATCTTAATATTTTCCATTGGTGTTAACAAGGATTTTTTCACACACAACACATAAAAACTAATAATAAAGGAAGAACAGTAACAGGATTAGCATACAATCAACAGATGCTACTTGTGCTGACTAAAAATTATGCTTCGTGTTAATCACTCCCAAATACCCCCCATTTTAATTTTAGTCTAATTCCGATTGTTTCAATTAAATTCAACTGAATGAGCCACTTTTGATTTGAGTTAACTATTTGTCATTACTATGTAAAAAGAATCTTTGTAGCTAATTAAACATATATGCAATGTGAATTAAGTTAAAGTGGCATCAATAACTCTTGAAGACTATTGTTAGAATTGGTCAAGTTTGAGACTTCAGTATTTGCTACCATAGCTTGCACACAGTACATTTTGGATGGTATTTTGTTTGGTAAGTAGCTTATTTCTAAAAATGCATATAACCTCTTTGCAGGGAAAAATGTCAAGAACATGGATAATATATAATAAACCTGATGAACCGAATTCTGTTCATGCCGGGCTGCTCCTTGGTCTAGGACTGCATGGATATCTGCGTGTACTAAGTATTACTGACATTTATCAGTACTTTTTTCAGGTTTATCTGGTGCTCAATGGGCTCTGTCATATAATTTTTTAGCACTCTTAATACTTATTCTAATGATAATGATTTGTGCTAACATAGGTGAAATAATTGGTTTTGAATTTCTGTTGAAACTATATCTCCATTGCATGAATTAATCGCTGCTGCTGCTGCTTTAAGTCCATTCTAAACTTTTTTGGATCATGAAAAATTATTTGGGCTTTTTAATTTTCACCTTACCAGCTGAACCCCTTCTAGTTATGTGTCTGAAGCCATGAAAATGTTACAAATAGCACTATTTTAAGATTTCATTCTTTCTTTTTCTTTTTCTGTACATATCATTGTTTTAGTGTGTAATTATTAGGACACGTTTTATTCTTTTTTTCTTCATTATCATTTATTAGGAATCAATTTTAATATTTTAGAAAAAATAGTCAATCAATAAATTTCAAATTATTCAGACCTTTTAGGTTGGTAATAGAGCCGCAGTGTGACAAAACCCTAGTTGCCTCAATAGCAGCCAATTTGGGCCGCTTTTATTGCAACTTCTAACACCTTGATTGTGCAACTTCTAACACCTCTAGAATGAATAGTTAAACCAGTTATAAAAATTTAGGAGATAAAGGGAAACTAGACAATTATATTGGCTAAAGGAGAATTAACCACTTATTAATTTTAGAACTTTAGAGTTCTTTTTCAATCAATGTCTTTTTGTGAGAATGACTGGAGTTATGAACTGAAAATCAAGGCAACTTGAATTCTTGGTAGTGGAATCAACACTATTTGATTTTAAGGGACTCATTGTCTTAGAATGTGTGGGTTGAGTCTAACTTATTCTTACAAAACTGACTTGTAATGTGAGGATTTCCCCCACTTATAAACACAACGCATGCCATATCTCTAAGCTATGTAGGACTAAATCCACCCCTTCAAACCCAACACAATGAACATGTTGGAGGCTGCAATGAAGGCAAGCCAAATGCCGCAATTTAGGCGGCTAGGGGCGGACTGCAATGAAGGTGGAAATTCTAACACATTGTAATTTATAACCGTTAAGACTGTTGATGCTGGGTCATTCATTTAACTTCAATGAACTTGGGGATATATTTTCCATCTTCTCTTACTTTTTGTTCTTATCTGTCAGCTTTTTTATTGTATGACATCATATTATTGTGACTGCATATTTTTAGGAGCATGAAAGTACTACTGTAGGATTAATGCTTGGCCTAGCATCTTCTTATAGAGGCACTATGCAACCGGCAATATCGAAGGTACAAGGCATAATTTTTTATGATAAAATTGGTTCACTTCTTGGCACTAAGGTAGCAGGTTATAGCTTGAGTGAGCTGGAAAATAATTTTCATAACTCTGCTCTATAACATTCACGATTTCGTTGTTTTCTTATTGTGAATGAAATCACTTGTTTTGTTTTAAAACTCAAAATTCAATCTAATGGAACTGAAGCAGAGGCATCTCAAACTGAAATCGAATAGAAAAAATTAATTCTTGTAAAAGTATGGTAAAATTAAACATTAAGCTTTCTCAATTGTATATCCGTGTTCAAATTGAACGTCTATCTAGTAAGTTTTGATCAAGATAAGCCTAATTTAGTGATATGATTCTGCTTGTGGAATTGGCTTTCAAGAGTGAGGGGTGTTGATTGTGCTTGGAAGGCTTGTTTTCGATAAATTCTAGAAAACTGTTTCTGATTGAATTCCATGCCCCTATCTCCTCCATCCCACTCTTTTATTGAGAAATATCATTGTCCTGTGTTTTTGTAATCATCTACTCTGTCAGAATGAATTTATTATCATCTAATAGAAGAAGGAAAAAAAAAGCCTAGACAAATTGTTTTTGTTTTACATGTGTGCATATGTATGCACATTAACCTGCAAATTTATAGAAGATTGTGTGCTTTATCTGTATCTGCTAGTTAACAAAAACTGGCCTTTTTGTTGCACAATTTGTTTGGTAATAATACCTAGTCTAATGTTTTATATGATCTTATAGTATGTTTAATTTATCAAATTTATTTAAGGAGAACTGATGTAGTACCTTCTGGCAGATACTCTATCTTCATATTCCTGTACGACATCCATCTTCCTACCCAGAGTTAGAGGTTCCAACCTTGCTCCAGGTATCTTTCTACTCTAACATCAGAAAACTTGTGCTTTCTACTCTTAACATCAGAATGAGTTTTAAGTTTCCAAAGTTGTGGCTTCAAAGTACCATATTAATAGTTTTTGGTGGTACATGTTAAGCCCTGACTAAGTGTTGGATAAATTTCCTATATAATCTGTATTATGAAGTGCATCTTCAGTTAAGAAAAAGATTCAAATGAATATATGAAATTCCAAATTCACTTTCTCTGTTTTCCCTGTAACATATCCAGTAATATTGCTATTGCCATTTCTGTGCAGCAGTATTACTTTCACCACCCTATGATTATTTTCAAGTTTCATTTTTATCATAATTTTCTTTCAGTCAGCAGCTTTAATGTCAGCAGGGATCCTTTATAAAGGTTCAGCTCATCCACAAACAATGCAGGTTTTATTGGTAGGCATATTTCTTTTCTTTATCTGCTATTTATTCAATACTTGAACTTCTACCTGAGATATTCAATCATGTAAAAATGCAATATGTGAATGTTGTGTTGTATGACCGCACATGGTTCTTATTTATAGTCACAATATACAACAACCAAGCCTTATCCCACTAAGTGTGGTCGGCTACATGGATCAAATTATGCCATTATGCTTATCAAATTTGTTAATTAGTAATAATCTCATAGAATCAATCAAATCCTTAATTTGCGTAACTTAAGTCCCTAATCCCTAGCTAGCTCCTATTTTGTATGACCGCACATGGTTCTTATTTATAGTCACAATATACAACAACCAAGCCTTATCCCACTAAGTGGGGTCGGCTACATGGATCAAATTATGCCATAATATTTATCAAATTTGTTAATTAGTAATAATCTCATAGAATCAATCAAATCCTTAATTTGCGTAACTAAAATCCCTAATCCTTAGCTAGCTCCTATTTTGTTAGTAGGTCATTTAAGTCTTTTGCTACATTTATACTATATGTAACTTTTCTAGGGTGAAATTGGGCGCCGAAGCGGAGGTGATAATGTTCTTGAGCGAGAGGGCCATGCTGTTTCTGCAGGATTTGCTTTGGGTCTTGTTGCATTGGGTATGAATGTATAAATAAATAGCAGCTTTTGGATTGTGTTTTTTTTTTTGGTTCTTTATCTAATCAATATATTTTTCTTGAAGGACGGGGAGAAGATGCACTTGGTTTCATAGACTCATTTGTCAATAGACTGTTTCTCTACATTGGTGGTAAAGCTCACAATGTATGTTAAGGAATTAATCTCCATCTCCTTTTTTTTCCTCCCTTCAAGAAATTCCTGTAATAATTTTCCATTTTGATCTTTTGTTGCATGGAAATTTGGACTAGTTTATTATGTTTTTTATATAAGACTGAAGTACTTCTGCTGTTCTGCATCAGGAGAGACCACTTTTTTCGACAATCTCAATAGATGAAAGACCTGGTTCTTCCCAGGTTCAGTGAATTCATTCAACCTTTTTTCCCATAATAAATTTAAGTAAATAAAATTCTACATGAGAGATATCATGGATGGGATCATCTTTTGCATAACTAATTCATATGTTTTTATTGTATTGTAGATGATGGATGGTACAACGATCAATATAGATGTTACAGCACCTGGAGCGATAATTGCCCTAGCTTTGATGTTTTTGAAAGTACTTACTCTGAACTCACACTACAATAAGTGATAAATGTGTCAGCAAATAAGTCTTTTTAATTTATTTTGTGCAATTTTAGTTTCTTCCTTTAGAGATTGTTTTGAACTGGTTCGGTTATAACACTGTCTACATATTTTTAGCTTCATTAAATCTTATAATTGATATGTAAGTATGCAACTCCAAGTTCAGTCATGTTAACATTGGACTGTATTCTTGTTACAGACAGAGGCTGAGGCTGTTGCATCTAGGCTCTCAATTCCCAATACACGCTTTGATTTGCAATATGTACGGCCCGACTTCATAATGCTTCGTGTCATCGCTCGAAATTTAATAATGTGGAGCAGGTTTGTTCATGTCTCTTTATGTTACTGTTTGAATTTATTTGGATCTTTGTCACTATTTTGATCTATTCCTATGTGTTCATTTTTAGTGTTCATCCCTCAAAAGATTGGGTTTGGTCCCAAATTCCTGAAATTGTCAGATGTGGTGTGGAAGGCATTGGCGGGGATGACAATGATGTTGATGATATGGATGCCGAAGCTTTTATGCAGGCCTATGTTAATATTGTGGCTGGAGCTTGTATATCTCTTGGTAAAGTGTTCATTGGTCTTTACTTTCCTTTTTATTTTAAAGGTTATCATCCAACTGAAAGCATTTGTTTAAATCCTTGTTGCTACTATTATCCCCGATGGTATGTTATCAACACAGGTTTTATTAACTTCCTTGCTAGCACAGACTCAGTGCTTGTGATAAATATTATATCTTTATCATTAAACTTGATACTTTTTACCATGTCAGGACTGGTTTTTGCTGGCACAAGAAATGGAAATGCACAGGAATTACTTTATGAATTTGCCATGTACTTTCTTAACGAGGTTGGTCTATAGAATTATGCTTCCTAACTCCTGAATCGATGTTAGTTGATTTGTTCTAATATTTTAAGTCTCACAGATCAAGCCTGTTTCCCCTACAAGTGGAAAATTTTATCCTAAGGGACTGTCTCGTTACATTGACCGAGGCACATTGGAAACATGCCTTCACCTTATTGTGCTTTCCCTTTCCGTGGTATCTGCTTCCCCTTTCCTTTCACTGTCAACTAATTAAGGATTAAGATCATGGATAACATGTGATGATTAAACTTATGCATGACATTGACAGGTAATGGCTGGGTCTGGCCATTTACAGACCTTTCGGTTGTTGAGATTCCTAAGGAGCAGAAATTGTGCGGACGGGCAGTCAAGTTATGGTATTCAGATGGCAGTAAGTCCTACAAGTAGTCTTTTTACATCATTTTTGCCAGTATAATTTAAAATATAAAATCTGGCTATATGTAGGAAATGGGTTTTGAAATTTGAATTCTTGTACAAAAAATCTGCTTTTGTATTCATATATAAAACACATTTTGTTTTGGAGATTTGCACCACTTCCATTATGGTTATATATATATATATATATATATATATATATATATATATATATATATATATATATATATATATATAGGGGACGACTCAAGTGAGAACACTTGGTTATTATGAGAAATGAGAACAATGAATCACGACCATTAAATTTGATTTTAATGGACTGGATTGGTTTCTCTTTCTAAGATCTAGTCCATTAAATATTAAGGATCTTAGAAAGAGAAACCAATCCAGTCCATTAAAATCAAATTTAATGGTCGTGATTCATTGTTCTCATTTCTCATAATAACCAAGTGTTCTCACTTGAGTCGTCCCCTATATATATATATATATATATATATATATATATATATATATATATATATATATATATATATATATATATATATATATATATATATATATATATATATATATATATATATATATATATATATATATATATATCCGAGAATCACTTTGAAGTTCATATACTTCATTTAATAAAACAACCTTTATTCAAATTTATAGAATTATGCTCGTGGAGAAAGGCTAGTTTACTTTTGTACATTTGAACATGGTCTATATTCAAACCAATTTATGTATATCCTTAAATATTACTATTGAAAGAGAGAAAATAAGAGAATACGAGAGTCATATGGAGAAACCATGTGTTAGAATAGCATCACGGAAAATTCTATTATATCGGCACTATACAATTAAGAGCATTAGTGACAAAAGATTATGCTAACAACATTCTAGAACATGCTAGAGTACATTTACAAACTATTCCTATATTATTTAAATATTATTAATTTTTTTAAATTAACTAAAACATGCTTGTTAATTAGTTTTCTTCAACTCTATTCTAACTTTTTGTTGTACAAATGTGCTGCTTTAGGTGAGCTTAGCTACTGGTTTCTTATTTCTTGGTGGTGGAATGAGAACATTTTCAACAAACAGCAGTTCCGTTGCTGCTTTGCTCATTACTCTATATCCACGTTTGCCCATGGGTCCAAATGATAACAGATGCCACCTTCAGGTATATCCTATTGCTGGAAATACAGACCCTTGTTACAATTCACGGATGCTCTATGGTTTACTCTTTCAAATCATTTTCATGAAATATGTTCTCTTGCAGGCATTTCGCCATCTTTATGTCCTTGCAACAGAGGCGCGATGGATTCAGACTGTTGATGTTGACACAGGTCTTCCTGTTTATGCTCCTATCGAGGTCACAGTCCGAGAAACTGAGCATTATGCAGAGTCAAGCTTTTGTGAGGTCACTCCTTGCCTTCTGCCAGAACGAGCTATTGTAAGTCTGATTGTCTGAATGGCACTTCGATTAGTCTTGATTAGTTAATCTTTTTTTCAGCACAATTCTTCTGTATGACTTAACTTTGTTTTGGAATAATATATTTCTTATTGTTGGGTTAAAGACAATCACCTGTAGATCTAATTTGTTTGGCTTTGATGGTTACAGTTGAAAACTATACGTGTTTGTGGGCCTCGCTACTGGCCTCAGGTAGTAGACTTTACCCCTGAAGGTAAGCACATATTATTATTCTGTTTGTGTGATCATTTACCGATTTAAGATTTTTGAAACTATTATATACTTTTTGAATAAGAACTCCAATTTATTCACTTGATAACAGATAAACCTTGGTGGAATTTTGGTGACAAGAATAATCCATTTAATTCTGGTATTCTTTTTATCAAAAGAAAAGTCGGAGCTTGTTCATATGTTGATGATCCCATTGGGTGCCAGTCACTATTGTCACGGGCAATGCACAAGGTTGAAACTGCATAGAATTTGATATTGGTATACGAGTTTACACTAGTATTATACTCCAACTTTATTTTTTTGCTTGATCTAGGTTTTTGGCCTTACAAGTTTAAAAGCATCCGATACAGTCACCGATGTCCATAGTGGATCTGGTTCTATCACCATTGATCAGTTGGTCGGTACTTTTTCATCTGATCCTAGTTTGATTGCTTTTGCACAATTTTGCTGTGATCCCTCGTGGTATAGTAGGTAAGCTCAATATCTAGATTATTTTATCATCTCATGTTTTGGCATCCATGTTCTGCTTGATTGTATCTGTAGTATTGAACTCTATTTTGTCTTCTGATTTGTGAAAATGTTTCTGAATTTTTTGATAATTAATAACAAGTTGGAGACTTCTTTAAATAAATAATAATGATATGATTGTCAAGCGAACAAATCCAAGTACACCTATCATAGGGATATTTGGAGTCTTCGAACAGCAGAAAGTAAACGAAAAAAAATGTAAGGATGGAATCACTCCGATTACACATCCTTAGTATCTAATTTAAGTAAATGTATTTGTTTTTTATTTTTTTTATTTTTTTTTATGAAAGTTAACTTATTTTCAACAAGGATGAAATAAAAGGAGAAACAACAAAGGAAGGGAAATCCTAAAAAGTAATCTGTATAGGAGAGCTGTCCAAATTCAGAGGTGAGAAAACACCTTTGAAGTTGAGGGCATTCTCAATCATTAATACCTGGAATCACCGAAGTAGAAATTGACAAGAAGATTTTATTATTCTTCTTACTAAAGCCTAAATAAGTGCAGAAGTTGAACAGGCTTTGACAAACTCAATGCAGACCAGAAATTCAAACTTTATTCCAAATGAATCGCACAACTTGTAAATGGAGTTAAAATTCCGAAACTTAGAGAATCCAGAGAGAGAAATTTAGAATTGAAAATTTGATTCTGGGACTGTATTTTGTATGTTCAATCAACTAAGAGAGCTCAAGATATATTTCTAGGGAGTGATAAATTCATCATCATCTTGTTAGAGTAGAACATTTATATTATAATTCTAACTAACCTTTCAAGAACTAGCACACCTATTCTAACTCTTAAAGTAAAAGAGAATTGAGGAAAGATATCCAACTCAGAAAACTCAATTGAGCAATATTTTCATTTATTCTTTGTTTTCTCTGTTAGATTCAATTACATCAGAACTCTAACTAAATGTTCTAGAAATATTCTGTTAGATTCAATTACATCTGAACTACAGTAGTAAGTGGAAACAACATAACCCGAGTAAAATGCTCTGTTATCATATTCCAAAATCCAAACAATTGACTATAATATTTTTCTTCTTCCCTATCCTCTCGATCTGATAAGCAAAACCTGACTGGCTTTTAAGAAAGAGACAGGTACTAACTAGGTATGGTGGACAGGCAAGACTGAATTATAATGATTCAACCACCAAAGTAAAATGCTCTTATTGATTACTTTAAGTGAGGCAGTGATTAGAAAAAGAAAGTGAGTGAGAAGTGAGGAAGTGGCATGAGAGAGAGTGAGTAGAAAGAGAGGAAGTTACATAAGAGTACTGTAATGGAATACACTACAATATATAGTGACCCTCAGTTATGTTTCTAGGTTAGGAGGGTAGTATATAAGAAAGACATGTAGGCCAAGCCCATATACTCAAGCTTAAATTTTAGTTACTTATTATGATAACTCTTAGCAGCCTTCAAAAACCAGCTAAAGCAGTAAAAGAAGACATATTTTGGTTTGTGTCCCTAAAGTCACATGCCTTTTTTGTAAAGAAGACGAAGTATCCAAATAAACTAATGAAACGTGCTTGCAGATCTGATGTTGATTTCAAGGAATTTTGCTTGCAAGTATTATTTGAGTGCGTGAGCAAAGACAGACCAGCTCTTTTACAGGTAATGTACTTCAAACTAGAAGGCTAATATCTATTTTCTAAATTCAATATATAATAATAATAATGACCCAAGTTTAAAACTTCAAATGTTACAACTGGAATCAGTCTTTAAATTTTTTCTGCGATTCAAATGGAAAGTTGTAGTATGATTGTATGCGTCTTAATATTATTTAGGATTTTCTGACACGGATGTATGATTTTGCACAAAAGCACTATTGATCATTACAACCGTTGAATATGAATATTCTCATGTTGATCATGCATGATCAACAGTGAGGCAAACTGAGACAGAATATAGTCTCATGAATATTAAAAATGAGAGAAACTGAGAAACTATACCATATGAATATTCTGCAGGTATATTTGTCATTGTACACAACAGTTGAGTCCATGGTCAATCAAATTACTACTGGTGCCGTTGTTTGTGGTGACTCACTCTCTATATCTGGTTTTAAGGTGATGTTCATGTTTCTTATTTATAATTGCTCTTTCCTTTTGTGTAGTAATCTGTCTAAATTGTTTTTTTTACTTTCTGCTGTTTATTTACCATTAGTGGTCACCTCTGATTTGGCCATAATGGGCTTTTATGATCTGTTGAATTAGGTTTTATGATTAGGACTTAAGTGATGGTTGAGGCTTGGCCTTCCATCAGTCATATTTGATCATAGATTGTTCTGTGGCAAACACCCCACGGATACCATAATATAAATATCAATTAAACATAACTTATGGCAAGAGAGTGGGCATGCACATTTTGTAAATCTTTTTTGTGATATATTCTTCAAATCAAATCAATCTTACTCATTCACTCTTATAAGCACCTGCCAGAGGGTGAGGTGAGCGTTGAAGCTTTGGTAAGATTTGTTTAACTGTGGTCATGATTTGGGGTGGTCATATAAAGCATGTTATGATGCGGACTTGTATCCAATAAGGTTTAAGATATTAACACAATGCAACAAATTTTAAAAATGTTAGTGGCGGAGCTTGGTTGCTTTTATTGGGGGTGCCATGACACCAGGCATGCTTATTAACTATTGTAGACATTTGATGCACAAACAATTTGTTAGTGCAGTGGTTATTGTAGTATTAGTTTACCCTATGTCTGAGGATCCAGGCTAAATTTTTGGGGACACAATGCAAAAGAAAAAAAAAATACAAACTGGAATACTATTAAATTGCATACATTTAACCCTTTATTTAAATGGTTCTGACTTGATGCTAGTTGTATATTCTTGCAGCTTGCACTAACTTATATTGAAGCATTGATGACTGGAATACTATCCACTCCAAAAGGAGGAATCGTGCAATCAACGTTTGTTGGTTCTCTTAGGAAGAAGGTGGAAGAACTTCTAAATAGTTCTCAGGAATTGAAGGATGATTTTCGCAAATATCTGAAATTGGGAAAATGGCCTGAAGGGGAATCACAGGATAAGCGCTCCATTCTTCTTTCTTGGTATCTTCAGTGGTATAATGTACCTGCTTCATCAGTTATCAGGACAGCTATTGATAGAGTCAAACCTAAGCGCATGTCATCGTCTTCAATTCCCTTGTTGCGACTGTCTTTACCAAGAACTCATATCAATGTTATTCATGAGATAGACAGGTGTTTGACATGATTGTAGTTCTGCTAAAAATTGTCAACTTTGCAAATATTTATGTACAGTAGCCCTCTCATTGCTGGCTGGCACAACATTTTTACTGATGATTCATCCCGTCCTAGTTTCTTGTTTCTCAAGCGAAATAGTAGTGAGATCTGATTTCAGAGAATATCCCTGGAGACATGGTGTAAATGTGTATACATACAGATGTAATCTTTTGTTGACTATGGTACTGGGGATGATAGTTGAATAGGAGCACCTAAGTTTATTCATGAATAGTATGGTATCAGATGAGTTTGCAAGTGTGTAGGATTGAGTATCATGGTATTTATTATATGGTTTTGTATTTTGTATAAAGTATTTATTATTTTTTAATAATGATTAGGATTTAAAATGTTTCTAGTTTTATTATGAAACTATGAGAATTATTCTTTTATTGATTCAAAAAACTATGAAAGTTAACTAAACAGAACCTTCGAGCTTTATTTTTTCTTCATTCAAGGAACAAGGATTCATTGTACAATTTATGTTCTTGGTGTGCTAAATTGGCTTTAACAAATAAACATGAGGCAGTAAAAGGGTAACAAAAAAATTGCCCAACTCCTAAAAACCTAGTAAAAAGTGGCTCAAAAATTACAAAAACTGACAGAAACAACAAAAGTTGAGGCGTGCAAGTGAAAAAAAATAGAGGGCAAGCTTTCTTCTTAAGCAAAAGGAGAAATAATAACAATTAAGTAAAAAAGAAAAATGTATTGTGTATGAAGATATATGTACGTTATTCGTCAAGATTGAGCGATGATTTGCGTATAAAGGAACTCGTTCCAAATGTCTGGTAATCCTGGTAAACACCAATGAATACAATCTGCATAAGTTGTTGGGTCTGCTTGTTGTTCAGGAGTTAGCATCTTTCCTTGACGTATTGTATAAACAGAGGTATGTGCATCTTTTCTATACTCTGATAAGGTTGTGATGTTAATAAAGTACACAGGAACCTTCATTGATTTTGTCACATTGTTGGCAATGACGAAAAGTCGACGATCCGTGCCCACATTCAACGGGGTCGACATATTCAGAACTGGAGTTGTTTCTTTAGCACATTTTATGCCATCAGGGTTGTTCCAGTCCTCACTCCTATAAAATCAAATGGATAATTCTAAATACTGAATGCAAAAACCAATTGTGTTAAAGGGTTAAAGCTTAAAGGTAAAAGTACTTATCATAGATTAGAAAGCATAAAAATGAGATAGAATCATTACTTGATATGAAGAGGTGACGTGCCAGTGAAGAAAACTTTGGTTCTATTTGGGTCAATGTGTTCATCCACCCATTTTGACCATGTCCTCATCACTCTCTCATATGCTTCTGGCCTAGGGACTTCATCATATTCCGTTGCGCCTTCGTCAAACGATCCTCGTCTATCGAATCACACACAAAACCACATAAGTTTCACAACTTGTTTCAAACATTAAATGAAGTAAAAAGAAAAAGGAATACAGTATATTGAATGGTCTAGTGTGCTTACAATACTTTCATATTGAAAGTGTTCATCCACCATATGTAGGTATTAAAGATAAGATAATCTGCATTCTTCCAATTCACCCCATGCTTTTCAATTGATTCAGGCATTATTATCCGGTTCAATATGCTGTGCATATTTGGATCATCTGAATTTGATTCTACAAGAAATGGGGACCAGTAGAATTCCACCGTAGTAATTATATTCCCTGGCTCCTACATAAACAACAAAGAGTGCATCCTAAGCAACATTGAATAAATCCATGTTATCCCCGACACAACATGTCCTTTCTAAACAACCAATATATTGTCTCAATCTAATGAAGCCAGATCTTGCTATAACTTAGGCAATATAAAAAGGTAACTTGGTTTTGAAACAATTCTATTTTGTCCCCAAATTTAGAGTGGTCCACACCACAAATGTACAAAATGTTTATGTTCATTCTAGCCCATAAAGATGAATATAATAGTACTTTAACATTTAAACTCTGTAGCACCAACACCTCGGAAAAAAATGTGTGTCTATGTCAGTACGAGTATTAGAAACCGACACCGACACTAATGATTACATTTCATTCATTCATATTTTCAAATTATTATCGGTCTTGACGTGTTAGTGTCGGTGTCATTCAAGTAATATGACGTGGTTATAATTAATCACCCAATTTGAGCCCCCACATGAAAAAGGAAAACAACAAACCTCAATTTTCAAGATTGCAAGAGAACCAGTCTTATACCAAGTCTTCTTATCTGAAGGAACCACAGACTGAACCATACAAACCATTGATTCCCACTGGTTTCTATTCAGAGAATCTCCAACAAACATTACTCTTTTCCCTCTTATCTTCTTAAACAACAACCTTGGCTTGAACCTTAAATAATTACACAAAAACACAATCATTAAGAACATTTTCATCAACATAAAACTAAAAAAAAAATTGATAAAAAAACCAAATTGCATACTTTGGCATAGAACAATCTCTAGGTTGCCATTTCCAGTTCTGATACAAAGAATCACGTCTTCCATTCCTCATACATGTAACTTGAGAAGTAAGAAATTCACATTCTTCTTCTTTATACAAAGGATGTGTCATGTTATCTAAAACCCATTCACCATTAAACAAGTCACAATCTTTTGGTGGCAACTCAACCTCTTCTTCATCTTCTTCCTCATCTTCTAACAACTCAATCTTCTCTTCTTTCTCTGTCATCACAACCTTTTTCACCTCAACATGTTCATCAGAATCTTCATCACCATCATCACTTTTCTCAAGTTTAGTTCTTGAACTTTTTGCAACAGTTTCTGTAACAGTTTCTTCCACAACATCTTTCTTGGTATCATCAACAACAGTACTGTCTTCTTCTTCTACAACAACTTTCTCTGTATCTCTATGTAAAGACTCAACCTTTTTGGGATTTTCTTGATGGGTTTCTTGAACTTTAGGCCTTGAGAATGGGAATTCAGCTATTGATTTAACATCTTCATTGTACATGAATATCCCAAAGAGGAAAATGGAAAAAACCACTACAAAAATAGAAAGGTTACTGTTCTTGCGACCCTTCATTGCCCCTATTTCTGAGGTGAAAAGAGGAGTCTTACGACGAAGAGGCTGCATGATAGAGAAGAAAAAGAGAAAAGAAATGATAATCAGAATAATGACTTGGCAAAGAGGAAGAGAAAAGAGGTAGAAATATAGAGGAAGAAAAGAGAGACATTTGAGAAAGAAAAAGAGTTGAATTCAAGTATTAGGTTGTGTTTGTTTAATTGGTGTTTGGTGAGATGATCTTATCAGAGAATATAGGAGGAGATTATTGGTGGACTGTTGTCTTTCTTAGTACTCAAGTAGGAACTATTTTGTGGCTGATCTTAGTTATGTTTCCTGTTATAATATGAGGAGTTATGTATGAGATCCCACCTTAGAATTTAAGCCTCCTTTATTGTTAACTCTCCTAAAATATTTTTATAAAATAAACTAAAAATATATAAATATTCCGACCGACCAAAAGTCCAATAAAAAATATGCGCACATCTGATATAAGTCATAAATCTCTGATCAGCGTTGGATATCATCTGACCTAATCAATTTTCATATATAAGGTATCACTCAAGGTTTAAAAAAACGGTCGCAGTCGCGTAAAGATTTTTGCAATTTCGATCGGTACAGGTGTATTGTGGTCGTTGCGGTGGGAATTAATGATAATTTGTTCTTCAATATAAAAAACGGTCGCAGTCGCGTAAAGATTTTTGCAATTTCGATCGGTACAGGTGTATTGTGGTCGTTGCGGTGTGAATTAATGATAATTTGTTCTTCAATATAAAAAACGGTGGTAACGGTATCGATATCGGCAACTGCCAAAACCATTTTGTCGCCGCCGTATTTGGGATCGCAGACCGTTTTTCAAAACCTTGTGTATCACATAAGAAGAGAAAGATATGATTTGAGTACTATATTACAGTTCATTTCTCTCACTGACTTAAGCGTTGAAGTTCAACCTCGCATATCATTCTCTTTTCACCATATTAAAACTTGTTTCACCAATCCAAAATCTCATCTCAGTGTATCAGTAATCATTTTTAATTCTCGAACGTAACAATAAATAAATTTTAATTGCAAGATTACCTACACAATTCAATTACTAATTTTTGTCCTTCCATAAACTATTGAACTATTGTTCATGCCAAATTTCTCGAGTCAAGTGGGTAGGTCATTTTGCTCTATTTTATATATTATAAAAAGATAATAGAACTAGACGTGTTTTTTTAGTGCTCATAAACTTTTGCTTTTTTAATTATTAGTCTCTCTACTCACTTTGTGGTCCTACTAATTAGAAAAACAATATATTATATGAGGACCAAATACATATATTTATTATTGGTAATTCCTCTTGATCTGCTGGCAATTTCAACTACTTTCAATGTTGAGGCAATACGTGAGGGAGAGGAATACAAAGGAGTGAATTCAAAGCTTTCAAAGTAGGTAGTAGTCTCAGTCAGGTGAGAGGGTTTGGTGGTTTTTGGTGGACACAATGTTGTTGTCTTACAGTTTCAGTTTGGGATTGCAAGGAAGTAATTCTTGATGGTTATGGTAAAGTGTTGTGTAGAGAAGCCCACTCCAACAGCAATGTCTAGATTCCAATATAAGTCTTTTGTGTCAGTCAACTAATTATAAAGTAAACAAATGTTTCAGATTAGTTATATGTAGGGAACTGAATCCTTTCTTCTAAGTTTCTTCTATGAGTTCTGACATTCATTTTTATAGTAAAAAAATTACAACATGTTTTAATAGTGTTAAAAGATAGTAAAATTTGAGTTAACTTGCATGGATTGATAGTGTGAAATAAACAATAGTATTTATTTGTGTCATAATATTATTTTAAAAAGATAAGGCATGGAAATTAAAATTGTAAAATATAATAAATGAATGTGCAGAACTATTTTATAATACCAACACGGACAAATTAAATGTATAAATTTAGGATCACGAGCTGGCGTGTAACTCCTATGATCCATTAACATGGTGGCAATGTTATGATGCTAACAAGATTGGTTGAGGTCAATGTTGTTACTGCGATCGCAAGTTTAAGGTGTGATCGTAGGATTATTTCATGATGAGCTATTCGTTTTGCAATGGGTCTTGTTGAAATAAATATTGTTTGATGAGATTGCATTACTCTTCGCACCCTTAGTGGTGCTCACTTACCATAGTGAATAATCAATATTGCCTCTAAAAATCAGAACTTAATCTTCGGAAACACCAAAAAAACAACACAATTCAGTCTGATATCTAGGTCAAAGAATAGAGCTGAAACAATCTGAAAGTTAATGTCCGTATTTTATATGGAGGTTAATGTCCGAATCAGTTTGATTTATATAATGGTTAGACTTTCCCTCTTCCTTCATTTTATAAAGTTTACGTAGAATCCAAAACAAAGCTCGTGAACAAACTCCATTTCCATCATTTTCAAGCTTTGTCACATCTTTGACAGCATTGCACTCAATCCTAGTACTTTGCTTAATCTTTAATCTACCTCATTCAATCTAAATCAGCCACTTCTCCCTTTCGGTAAGTTTCTCATTTTTTTTGTATTCTGATGTATTAGTTTGATGTTAAAAGCATAATAGGTTGTTTATGTTACATCAGGATACATAATAGGTTGTTTAGAGACGCATGCATTTATATCTTTTGAACTTTGAAGTTTAGTGCACATGACATGCTTTGTTTATGCATTTTTCTGGTTTTTCCTGGTATGGAAGTTAACTTCCGGATTTTTCTAATGCATAGGTTGTTTGATTTTGTATGTTTTATCCCATGAGTTTGAATTATTTAATTATGATATGATTTTACTAGTTTAATTAAAGGTAAATCATCTGACAATTAAGAAAGAATGAGACATGGTACAAAACTCGCCTCCTGTTGATTGCAATATTGCAAGGAGTAGAGTGCCATGCTTAGGCTTAAATTTTCTTTTCATTTTTGTTTAGAAATATTGAATGTAAGAACTTGTGTTGTTGTATTTCTTTTATTCATCATGAGCTAAACCTCTTTTTATGTTGAGCAATATGAAGTTTAATGAAAAGTAGTATTTTGTGTTAAATAGTTTGGTTTGAAGTGATGCATTTGACTATGTAAAAAAATATTATACATTTGTTTCTTTGCTTAATCACCTTAGAAATAGGTGAAAGTTGGTTAAGGATTGAGAACTCTATTAACTAACAGACTTCATAAGTAAATATGGTTGAAAATAGTAGGATAGACATATTAACTATATTAGTAACTTTAGAGATGAAGGACTACAACCATAGGAGAAATCATCAGATGCATATATACATGCTTTGATGTTTTTGTGAAGCCTCGAGAGTTGTTCCTTTGACTTAATGCATATGCTTTGATATTGTAGACATACCCCACTAGATCACTTTCTGTCACATCTGTCTCGACAAATCTCATCAGACACAAAAAAAAATATAAACTTCATTAGATGGATTATTTTCCAACATGCCTCTCACAATTGATTTTGATTCTTCATTATCACTTAGCACTTATTATATTTCAACTTAAATTTGTGACAAACCATTATTATTTTTATCCTATGCTCATGGCTATTCAAAAGATATTAATGTGAGAATCAATTTAAGTTATTACAATTTATGTGGGATTGATACTCTTACTTTTACATTACTTGCTACTATTTGACTGTGTATACTTGCACGTATTAATATTTTTCACAACAAAAACCCACTAAATTGCTTCCCAAAGTCAGTTTGGTGAGCTTAGCCGTCAAAAACTCAGTTTGGTTTGAGGGATCAACTTGATATAATCTCTCATCTATTGTAATAAGGTTCGTGGTCATATCCTCAAAAGCTCAAAATATTATTTTAGTGGAACTCTCAAGAAGAAATTCTTGAGGGGAGGAGTAAGCCTAGTGGAAGGATGAATCTTTATAACTCATGGTGAAATCTCTCTCCCTCTCTCTAGAGAGAGAATGTGTGTGTGTCTGAGATGTTACTCTTTCTCTTTCTCTCTCTCTCTCTGTCTCTCTCTGTCTCTCACACAGACAGACACACACACACCCTTACTCTCTCTAGAGAGAGGGAGAGAGAGAGGGAGAAGTGAATTTGAAAGCATACAATAAAGGTGTTTTCTTCGTTGCATGTTTCTATCATGTTTAGTTTGTTGATCCCTTCTTATCGCTTATGGATGATAACTTGACTCATCCCCTTATCTGGGATAGCTGAGCTCCTTCAAAAGTGTTGATATTCTCTTGCAATCTTTTGCTAGATAGATTCTCTTCTAGAGATAAGTTGTTCAAAAAGGAGATGATTACTGATCCTAGAGGGAACTCTTATCATTACCGTGTGGATTCGATTGAGTCAGTGACACATCTCTTTGTCACTTGCAGTTAATTATGTATATGGGGTATAGGATCTTCTATTTGTTGGGTTAACATTTGGCTCTTCTTAGAGATCACCATAGACTTCTTTTTTAGTCTTTCCTCTTTTTATGTGGTAGGCCCAAGTCTAGAGGTAGTTTTATTTTGATTTATCATGTGGTAATATGTACTATTTTGGAGATCTGTAATGATGTTATATTTTTAGATAATTGCATTTTAACAAGTATCATAGTTAAATAGTTAATGCTACATTATACGACCAACTTATTTATTGTTAACCTTTCATTATGAAATACTAAATAATATTATGTGGTCTGATATATTGTTTTTTATATAAAAAAGATAAGCTCCTCAACAAACAAGGTCCTAAGATCAATCTAAGAATCCACATTACTCACCACATCTTTTTAATTTGTTAATATGAGAATCAAGATTGCCAAACACATATTTATTCCAAGCTTTTATAACTAATTTGAGAGCTTTAAACTTATCTAACGAAACAAAAGCTTTCTAGCCGTAAAGCTCAATACTAATCCAGGTCAAGAGAATTAGCTCAAGAAAGCTATTATGAGATATCTAATAATTATTAAATTTAAAAGGCTTAAGACTCTACACCTTAAGACTCTACACCTGATTAGTATACTTGAGGATAATAGGATAATGATATGAAATATCCATATGAATTACCCATTGAGACACCTCACCCCCAAGATATCACAACCCATTAGAAAGAAAAACTTTATGAAGCCTGTTAGCTGCCTCATCATTGGGTTGGAACCAAGGGAGCTTGTGTCTAAGAGACATAAGTTAATAAGTTCCATCTAGAAGATAAAATTAGAAAAACCCAAGATTTACACATTCCTAATGAAACTATAAGGATCTAGCATCCCCACCATTTCTTTAAAAGTGTATATAGACTGAAAATCATCAAAAACACACTAATTGATATCTCCAAAAATTTCTTTACGAGAGCATAAATCGACCCACATAATTCTCTTGTTGACTAGAAGACACTTAGAATAAAGATTAACTACATAGCACATAGTGCTAGTAGCACCCCACTGACAACACCTAATAAATTCAGACCAGAGAAGGAGAACAACGACGTACCTTTCAAACTACATAGCAAATATTTTAACATGAAAATGCATTTTTTTCTAATATAAGATGGTTAACTTTCAATTCACGACGATTAATTTTTTTTTAAAGAAATTATTAAAAATAAAAGATAAAATAGAAAAGAAAATAGACTATACAAAAAACTTTATATATGACTATAAATAATGTCACACAAAAATTTGAAAATTATATAAACTAAAATTTATGAAAGTATGAACGAATTGCCCTTATAGCTCAGTGGTAGAGCGTCAGTCTTGTAAACTGAAGGTCCGTAGTTCGATCCTGCGTGAGGGCAATTTTTATTTTGTAACACTTATTTAAATGTAATTTTCATTCTTCACAATAATGTGTTTTTTCTATAATTTAGTTTATAATACTTGTTTTAAAGGTGTTTTTCATAAACCGTAATAATTTAGTTTATGTTTCCAAACTGTCGTTGTAATTTTTTATTGTATTTATGCTGTTCTAAGAAAACAAAGATTAAGGTGGTTTTTTTTAGTTTAAAATGACAAATAATATAAAATTGTCAAAGTCATTACCTGATGTTACAACTTGATCAATTGTTGCACTTATAATGCAAAGGCTGGTGCATTCATTTTATTAATCAATTGGTTTGATATTTAATTAGTTTGTTGGCATGCTTTGCATTTAAGATAAACATTTTTTCTATATAATTAAGTAGTTCTAAAAGGCAAACTTGTGAAAGCATCAAAGCCAAAGGTTTAATGTACTTTAGTTTCATATCATATTATGTATACATCGTATTAGCTAAACCGTACCATCACTCACTATGTTAAAACCAAACACTTTGGTTGATCCTAAAAGTATTAACAACCCTTTAGATATATAAATTATATGGAAGACTATATGGTCACCTAATCTTAATCTATAACATAGGAAAATAAACTATGAAACATTGGAAAAAGTAAGATAGAGACCCAATAGAGTAATGCATATTGCTTGGGAGTAGTTTGATTAAGTGTGGACATACATGACATTACATGACATTTTTATATAACATGTTATGGGGCAAGTGCAACAACTCTATAATGAGATAATTGTTCTTGAGGTTAACTACCCTAATTCATGGATTTTATTCAAGCGAACAATTCAGTTTAATGATAAATTTTATTCACGCAAACAATTATTTAGATTTGTAAATAATGGATGAAGTAGAATGAAATAAAACATGATGAAATTCATTCTATCGTGTTTTATTAAATCTTCACATTTTTATTTCGCCCAAATTGAAGTGTATGTAAAATAATGAACAAATTAGTTATTTTCTATCATGTTAAATTAACAAAAATACTAAGATATTGAAATAGAATACCTAATTTAATTCCGTTCAATTTCACTTTATTCAATTAAGTTCTATTTTTCACTGTTCAATTGTAATTCATCAATCTAAACAAAACTTAAAATCATGTTTGAATACACTAAAACGGACGAACGGAATGGAACGAACGAAGTTGAATGGAGCAGAGAGAGATAGAATAAAGATGTCATTCTATTGTTTAGGTATTTCAAGACGAAATAGACTAATTTTCTTATTCCACCCAAATCGAAGGTACAAATAGTGATGAAAAGTGATGAAATTGGATGAAATATATTTCATAATTCCGCTCTATTCCATCCATTTTCAAGTAATCCAAACAATGCAATATAAATTTATCTCATTCTATTCCATCTCATTTAATTTCATCAATCCAAACATAGTAATAATAATAATAATAATAATAATAATAATAATAATAATAATAATAATAATAATAATAATAATAATAATAATAATAATAATAATAATAATAATAATAATAATAATAATAATAATAATAATAATAATAATAATAATAATAATAATAATAATTATTATTATTACTATTATTATTATTATTATTATTATTATAATTATTATTATTATTATTATTATTATTATTATTATTATTATAATAATAATTATTATTATTATTATTATTATTATTATTATTATTATTTATTATTATTATTATTATTATTATTATTATTATGCAACAGAAATCAAAACTAATACTTCGGCCGCTTACTCTTTAGCTGGACCTTAATTGGGCTGAGCGTTAAAGGTTTTTGAAAGTCTCACCACACCCCACCTCGGATCAATTTCATTTTTCGGAAAAAATATATATTTCAAAAAACTTAAAACTTGAGTTTTTTAAAAATAAATTCATAAAAGTTTTATTTGAATTTTTTAGAATAATATTTTTACTCTAGAAAACTAAAAAAAATTGTTGTCCAATTGCGGACAAAAATATATATATATATATATATATATATATATATATATATATATATATATATATATATATATATATATATATATATATATATATATATATATATATATATATATATATTAGAAAAATGGGGAGGTTGAAGTACAATTCCACAGGTAGGAGAAAGAATTTTTCAATCCTTTATGGAATAATAATTTAGGCAATTTCTCATTGTATCCTTGAACATTCAATTTTCTTAAAATATATTTTGTTTTCGGAGATGTATCTCCGGACGTACTAAATCTCCATTTTAATCACAGGTTAATTCGAAGATGTATTTTTGAAGGATTTTGTAGGGTGTGTTTGGGGTTACATCTTTAGATACACCTTTTCTTAAAATTCAAAAAACTATTTTGAAGATGCATCTTCGAACTAGGTTAGCATATTTAAAGCTCATGTCAGACTCTCCCTCTTTTCCTTCTTCATTTTTTAGAAACTCAAAACTATCTCTTTTCTGTACCTCACTCTACCAATTTCCAGTTCCCACTCAAGGTCAAGTTTTGAAGCAATATATACTTGTATTTTGCCATTCCCAACTTTACACCCTTATCATCAAATTTTTGAGTAAGTTTTTTATTTATCTTATTTTAATTTTTGATTAATGTATTAACTCAAATAGATTGGTTTTAATGCATTAGATAACATTAGCATTTGAAATAGATTATGTGTAGACTTTCTTTATATGATTTGGATGATACTTGGATGGTTAGGGCAGTTGCAAAAAAAATTCTGCCTTTGAATTGAACAAAACTTTTTTGGAGATAACCGAACACCCAGACGCCGATGATCTTTGGGTTGCCTACCACAAAGAGTATGTCCTGAGGTGTTTCTTCATGTTTTTGGTTGGCACGTCCATGTTTGTGGACAAAAATGCAAACTACGTGGATGTGACTTACCTCAAATATTTCATCGACTTGGAGTCCATTCACGAGTGAAATTGGAGTGCCGCATACTTGATTTACCTGTACTCCAATTTGAACGAAAGTTGTAAATGGACGACAAAGCAAATAACAAGATCATACATGCTTACTAAATTTTAAACCACATTGACATGACTAAATTTATACATTTATAAAACTGGAGGAACTATACTTCACAAAAATTTATTTTAAATGTTTTTTTTATTAAATTCACATTAGAAAAAAAAAACTACACCCGAATATATTGAATATCTAATAGTTGTGTAATGACAACTCACTTTGATCAAATTCTAATATTAGACAAAAAATAATTATTAAAAAAATAATTGATCATATTGATTACTAATAAATTAAAATATATTTGTTAAAATAATTTTATAATTAAATAGTTGAAAAATTAATTTTATAATTTTACTAATAAATAATTTTATAAACGAAAAAAATGCACTGCTGCTACAAATATTTTTATAAACGGGAAAAATTATATTATAGAAACAAATATTTTTATAAGCGGAAAAAAGTGTATTATTGATACAAATATTTTTATAAACGGAAAAAGTGTATTGTTGATACAAATATTTTTATAAACAGGAAAAAATTTATTATTGATACAAGTATTTTTATAAATGGAAAAAGTGATTTTTGATACAAATATTTTTATAAACGAAAAAAAAGTGTATTGTTGATACAAATATTTTTATAAACGGGAAAAAAATGTATTGTTGATATAAATATTTTTATAAATAAAAAAATTGTATTGTTGAAACAAATATTTTTATAAACGAGAAAAAGTGTATTATCGATACAAATATTTTTATAAACGGAAATAAGTGTATCGTTGATACAAATATTTTTATAAACGGAAAAAGTGTATTGTTGATACAATTATTTTTTAAAATGGAAAAAAGTCGACTGTTGATATAATTATTTTTATAAACGGGAAACTGTATAATATTTGTTACAAATACTTTTATAAACGAGAAACAGTGTATTATTTATTACAAATATATTTATAGACGGGAAAAAGTATATCGTTGATACTATTATTTTTATAAACGATTGTTTGTTACAAATATTTTTATAAATAGAAAAAAACTATTGTTGATACAAATACTTTTATAAACGAGAATAAGTATATTGTTGATACACATATTTTAGAGAATCAGTTGTAGATTTATTCACTTCAACAATTTTTTAAAATATTTCATCACTATAACTGTTTTTGCTTTCAATCTGTTTGATATTGACATACTTCCTTTTTATCAGATTTGGTGAATCAATATGAAAACTGCAGTGAGACTAAGTGTTTAACTTATTGCTGCAATGACGAAGTCCGTTGTAGGAGCTACAAATTACGTTAGTTGACAAATTGATTTTGAGATATTTAAACATGTTTTCTTTTAACATTTTTAATGTAAGAAATCACAATTTTACAACATAATATAAGTAACATCTTACCTTTTCAAGTTTATAATAACTACGTTCTCATAATTTGTTCAGCCATATTTTCATTGTTTTTGAAAATACTACTTGGATCAATGCATAACAATTGGTGTATGTTATTAGTCTATATTTGTAATTTTGTGAATGTTTATGACATGTAAAATAAATTTTAAAGCTTACAAATGAGATATCGCGACGTATAATATGAATTCAGACGGAACCCGTGCGATAACACAAGTATTTTACTAGTTTCATATAGATTTCTTCTTATAATTCATCATGTAAAAAAATAGTTTTGATCTAGATTTTGTGTACCCTTAAATTATGAATATTCACAAGCGATATTAGAACCATAATTAACGTTATTATTTTGAGTGAAGACAAGGGATCAAAGAATTTTATATTTTATCTTTATCTAAAACCTTTGCCTATAAGGCGAGCCTTGTAGTTTTCAAAAGTTGCGTCATATTTTAGTTTATTTTTTAAAATCCATTTACAACTTATCAACTTGGAACCAAGAGAAAATTCTATTAAATGCTAGGTCTTATTAGACTCTAGAGAAATCATATAATCATTTTTACTTTTATAACTTTTTACCCCAAATGTGCATCTAAGGAACACAAATCTTCTTGGATGTTTGAAAGATCCTCCCCCAATGTAAATATCGTATAATCAGATATATATAATCTATAGAAACGATTGTTCTCTTACCTCTTTAAGATTCTATTTCATCTAATTCAAATTTATTGCCGCTCTTGATCACAAGAATATGATCAATTATGGGCCCCCGTTATTTCTTAATTTGAATGAGAATTTAATTTCAAATAAATCGACATTGTTTGATTTTGTGATCACTTTACCTTTTAGGTCATAAAATGTATATGTTTTGTTGTTAATTGCATAGTCAATGAATACTCATTCATAGGTTATACTAGAGAGCTTAACTCTTTTAGAATATAAAATCCAAACAAATTCTAGACAACCCTAAGTTTAAAATTAAAACAATTTAGATTATCTTTTCTTCAAAATTTCATATGAAAAAATTTGTTCTTGGACTTTGGAACTCTAATTATCACATATCAAACCGTCAATAAAATTTCCCCCTCCAATGAAGTGCATCAACAAAATTAAGCATGAATAATTCAGTTAAGTTTGGATTCTCTTTTTTCAACTTTAAGTTAATTTCAAGAGAATAAGGTTTAGTCTATTCGTGAATAATTTTATGTTGTTTATAATAATTATTAAATAAGTGGAAACCATCCTTATTGAATTATTTTTCAATTAATGTTACAAACATCTTAAACATATCAAGCACATCACTTTTATTTTTTATAAGATAGACAAAACTATAGTAAGAACAATTATCAGTAAAAGTGATGACATATCTTTTTCCATTACTAGTCAAGGTGCCATCATGTTTTTATATATCATAACGTATTAAATTTGGAGGTTCACAATCTCTTATAATGAATTTATGTTAACATTTGGTTATTTTATCTTGACTATATAAAGCAAAAATTTTAAAATCATTTAAAGATAAATTTGAAATCAAATCTAAGCCACCCAAATTTGAAATAGTAGGCTTGTTCACATGGCAAAATTTAGAATGCAAATATTAAAATCACACAAGTAAATTGAAGAAGATATCGTATTCCTTTCAAATTTTAATTTAAACCTTCCATTAGTGGTGTAACATTTCCAAATAAAGAAACATTTTTAATAATGATGTACAAATATGCCTCTATAGTTTGAGTGAACTCATCCTTAGTTAGGAGGAATTTTAAAACTTGATTGTTCATTACTTCTAGAACATGCAACACGTCCATGAGAATTAATTTATTTTTGGAAGAGAACCTCCCCCCATCACCACTTTATTATCTTCAACAACTGCGTGTTTTTAACGAAACAAAATCATAACATATATGGCAGAAAGTGTCTCAATCCACCACTAGGGATGGAAATAGGCTGGGCCGAACTAGGCTTTGCCAAGCCTAAGTCTGGTCTGTCAAAAAAAATGAAGCCTAAGTCTGGCCTGTGGCCTGTCGTAGGCTTATTTTTTAGGCCTAAGTCTGGCCTTTTCGAAGGTCTGGTTAGCCTGTTAGCCTATATAAAAGCTTATTTGTTTTAGACATATGTATATAAGCAATTAAAATAATGTTTAAATAGACTAACTAACTAAAAGATCAAGAGATTAAAAATTTGTTTGCATTGACTTATTTTAACTTACCTCTTAGCATAATTTTTACAAGACTATTTGTTTAAGAGAACTTATGAAAACAATGTTCATTAGATGTTTTCATCTTAGTTTTACAAGTTCTTCAAGATAACCAAATTTTATTTATGTATTTTAATTCAAAGTATAAAACATAACTTAATGATAATAAAAAAAGTATTCATATTTATTTAAATAGGCCGGCCTGATAGGCTTTAATGATTTCTTTTAGGGTCTGAGGCCTAGCCTTTTTAACTAAATAGGCTTATAAAAAAGCCTAAGCCTTTTCTATTTAAAAATAATGTGTGGCCTGGCCCGAGCCTATATAGGCTAGCCTGTAGGCCCCTGTTATCGGCCTAGCCTATTTCCACCCCTATCTACCACCCATTTAATCGACCAATTTAAAATTAATAATCATAACAATAAATTGTTTTTCATGCTAGCATGTGAAGTAAATGTTGGTTTGCTCCTATATCTAGGGCTGGACATGCAACCGAAGCCCTCCCAAAACAAGTAAATCCATGTTGGAATATGGTCTATCGAACAAGTCAAACCGAGCTGTCAGTTGACAGTATATGGTTTTAGATGAGTAAATTTGATTAGGTTCGGATTTTATAACTAAACCAGCGGAAACCGAAATCTCTCATGTATTATATATGTATTAAATATACTAGTATTATAGTAATATTGATACAGACTTTCAACACAGTGATGTGACAAGTCACAGTTGTTCCGCAGAGTAATTCCGCAGAGTAATAGCCCTGTTATATTCAGGTTCTTGAAAATAAGTGAGACATCACACTAGCTTATTATTTCTCATAAACATTAGCAACAACTATAGTCTATAAGGTTGATTCAATGCCTTTTATATTCTTATGTATTTTTTCTTATCAGATGTGCATAAGCCCCGAGCCTGAGGTATGATAAGGACGGAACACTTAAGTTATCTGGTGTCTTGGTAAATTATCTGAGATATACATCACAACACTTAAGTTATTTGGTGTTTTGGTAAATTATCTGAGATATACATCACAAACGTATATAACATCCTAGATATATATAAACTCCCAAATATGAGACCTAATAAAGACAAAACGCTTAAGTTATTTGACGTCTTGGTAAATTATTCGAGATATACATCCCAGACGCATATAGCATCTCAAATGTACAATGATCACATAAGAAATGAAGAATTACTAATTAAACAAACATATCAAATATTTCTATAACTTTTTTTATAAGAAGCATTTCTCCAACCTTTTTACAACCTAAGTTGTAAAAAAAAAACCATTCGACAAATATTTACATTAATAATACAACATTAATTTAGGTTTATTCTTCTAATTTTTGTATAAAATTAATTATATTTTTTTAAAATTATATAAAATAAACAAAATATAATTTAAAATAACAGCTATAGCTGATTTAATAGAAGAAGAAAAAACAATCTAAAATATTTGAAGCCGCTTCCTATTAAATATTGTCACACGTGTTTTTTTTCCTGGGACCAAATTGGCGTACATATGCCGAGTTGCTCATAAACTATACTTCAACAAAAATGGGTGACAATGTTCTCAAAAAGCTCTTTAAAATCAATCAAATCAATAAATGGAGCATACACAACTCAACTTACTCCTCTCAATTCTAAATTCTCCCCTCTTTATGATCCAAATTTAAAAGCTCTTAAGTCAAACATTCATAAATCTCACCCAAAAAAAAAACTTACATATAGCTAGAAAAAAAATATAAAACAACAACATTATGAGCTAGTGAAGTGCAAAATCCATCGATTAAGTCACACGGTACCTATCCAATGGATCCTTGAATAAGAAATTTTCATGATAAACTCTCCAAGCATAGTCCTCAAAATCAATGGAGTTGAATACCCTCTTATGGACTTCACCACCAATGTTGATTTCTTCTTCTTCATCATCTTCAACTTTGTCTTTGAAGCCAATGGGAAGAAGTGGAGCTACATTGCTCTCTGTCGGAAGAGTTATCAACAATGACATTGTTATGCAACGTGAATCATTTTCCTCTCCCAGTGTTGCCATTGGCCTGCCTCTCACTTTCTTTAGCTTTCCATTGCTCCACACCTACGCAATTCATATATTGTGGTAAACAAACATATCAATATGCATGAATCTTAGGTTATTCATGTTAACCTTGAAGCTTAATTTGTTTAAAGGATACATGGCGTTTCAAAATTGGATTGTTCAAGCATTCAACATGCTTTTATATTATTTATCTTCTGACACTTTTGATTTGCTAGACATGTTAATTTTCTAGAGAGTTGATCTTTTACCGAAAAAGACTCATGCATAGTCATTGTGTCTTCAAATCAATGAAAATAGGTTTTTTTAAGAAATTATAAAACCGATCGCCTTGTAGGTTAAGAATTTCTCTCACTTGTAAATACATATTCAAACGATATATTATTCAATGTGAAACTCTTAACTCACCTCCTCACGCTTAGGACTGAACATCTGAAGCGTGAAAATAAATGATGGACTATTAGATAGCAGAAACCTAATATCAGGTGGCTTATCGAATTTTAAACGAAACTCTTAATATTATATTAAAAAATATGGTTGAACCTGACTCAGACACTACAAAACCGACTTGTAAGATAAAAATTAACCTCATCTATAAAAACATATTCAGACTATATATTATTCGATGTAGAACTCTTAACCGTTTTTAAAAAAATTGACTTTATCATTAAAAAAAAAGTCACACAACTTATACAACTTAATATGCGTTTAGCTTCTATTTCTTTCAATATAATCTTTATTATAAAAAAGAGCCTCCAAATTTGTATCATATCAAATTGAATTGAATTATTTCTAAGGTTATCATTTCAAAATTGAATTTTCTTGTGCTGATCATTATCAAAATTGAACTATACATGTACCTAGGTGGCAAAATGGTACTTGCAAATCATAAATAATTCTAAGCTGACAACCCATAAGCTTTTCCCCACAAATCAATCCACTAACTAAAACAATAATTTTCTGATTAGAAAAGTAGACCGTACAACAAAAATTATAAATTATATTCTGACATCACAAATTATATATTATTAAAATAAAATATATTTAAAAAAATATTAATCTAACCTGAGCAATATCACCAACAGTAACTAAGATGGAGTCCACGTGTGGCAAAACAGAAACCCATCCACTTGAATCCGACAACAAAGAGTGCTTCTGGCACCTTATCTGATACTGCAACCCAACAATAAACGGGTAAAACCCACTTCTTGAACCGGGTTTATTTCCCTCGGAAATCCACATAATCGAACTGAACCGGGTTCGGTCCTCTTCAACCGGATTCACAACTCCCAAACCCTTTGTTAACATGTCAATGATATTCAAACCCACCTTCTCAAGCGCGCGTGCGAACTCGTTCACAGAATCCAGTTTTAACTCGTCCGAGTCCGTAGAGCACGACGAGTCCAACCGGAACGACTCGGAGATTCCGTCATCGTCGTCATTGTCGCCGCCATCATAACCTAAAGGCCAGTTTTGAGGGAAGAGCGATTCCTTCTGGTCACGAGAAAGGTCAAATAGTTTAAGCGATTCCGACTCAGCCGAGTTGGCGAGTTCGGAGGAGACCGAGTGATCGGTTAGTTGAACGTAACCGAGCTTGGAAACGGAAGAGAGAAGTTCGTTGGGAGTTAATGAAGGAAAAGAGAGTGACGGAGGAGACGTGGCGGATGAAGATGAGCGGCGGTTTGGGAGAGAGAGATTAGGCGGGAGACGGTGGAGGAGGCGTGAGAGTGCGTCAGCGGCGTCGGGAGATGAGAGGAGGTTGTTGGTGTTATTTGACGGTGTTGGTGGTGGTGCTGACGTGGCACCACCGTGAAGGTTTGATAGTAGTTGATGTTGTTGCTCATGCGTTGAAAATGCCATGAGTGAAAAATAACTGAAAACTATGACTGAAATTTTGGGTTTATGTGTTAAGCTCTTTTTGATGAATGCGATGCGAGCGTGGGAATTTAATAGAACATGCGTGTGATAGGTTTTGATTTTTTTCTTTTTTAAATTATTTTTTGTCTAAAATATATTTCCTTGTTGGTTGATTTGCTTATTAGATAATATTATTAATATAGTTAGTGTAATGTCTGAATTGGCAGACAATCAAACCATATTAGGATATTTTGTATAAGAATAGGGAAACTAGATTATGAATTTAAGAATTTGTTAAAATAGTTATTTATTTTCTAAATTAATAAATTTGAAATTATAAAAATCACTTTAAATGGTGTATCCCGTCAAATTAATAAATTTAAAATTATAAAAATCATTTTAAATGGTGTATCTGGTCAAATTAATAAACCTGAAATTATAAAAATTACTTTAAATGATATATTCGGTCAAATTAATAAATCTGAATTACAAAATTCACTTTAAATGGTGTATCCGGTCAATTATGTAAGATGAGTTTAATGATTATGCACCGAAAGTGAAAAATAGTTTTATACTATCAATCAATAGAAATTAATTATTCTTACATGTCATGTTAGTAATTTACAATTTACAGTATCATGTGGCGGGCAGCCCTGAGCACGGGTTTGCGGGGCGGAGCCCAGAGCACCATAATTTTAGGTGTACCAATTTTTTTTACCCCTATATATATTAAAATAAAATTTTCTATTAAAAATATACTGGCTAACAAAATTATAAAGGTACTACAAAATCAAAATTAATAAAAAGAATGTAATTTCTCAAGAATAATAACATATAAGGGTACTATAAGATTCAAAATGAATTGATTAACATGTTTGATAATGAAGTCAAAAATGCAATAATCAAAAAAATCAAAGAAGCAAAATATTTTTCATTGTTTCTTAATTGTACTACTAATGTAAGTCATCAAGAACAAATTACTCTCATTATACATTGTGTGGATGTCTCTACAAGTCCAATAAAAATTGAAGAGTTTTTTGTAGAATTTTTGAAAGTCTATGAGACAACAGGTCAATGATCATTTGAAGCATTACAAAATGTATTAGAAACTCTTGATCTAGATATTAATAATGTGAGCCGAATCTTTAGCAAACTCATGGGATTGGAAACTTTGAATTTTTAGTAGCTATGATTATTTGGTTTGAATTGTTAATTGTTGTTAATGAAATTAGCAAAAGCTTGCAAAAAAAAAGACATTCGTATTGACGTGGTTATAGAACTAGTAAAATGTTTGATCAAGTATTTGAAAAAATATAGATAATATAATCTGGATTCGTAAATGCTAAGGCTAGTGCTGAAAAGATTGAGAATGAAATGAAGATTGAATGTGTGTTTATTCAAAAACGTCAAATTCGTAGAAAACAACACTATGATGAAAATCTATCTTAACCCACACAACTGAATCTTGAGTCTGTTGAAGAGTCTTTTCGAAATCACTATTTCTTATATATTGTAGATCAAACAAGTGACTCACTTGATAGAAGATTTGAGCAGTATAGCACATATAAAAATATTTTTGGATTCTTCTTTAGTATTGAAAGGCTTAGATCATTATTTGATAGAGACTTGAAAACATGTTGTAAACATCTTGAAACTTGTTTAAAACATAACGATTCTCTTGATCTTAATGGTGAAATTTTGTTTGAAGAATTGAAAGTTATTAGAGAAGTTTTAACAGTTGAATCAAAATCAAGCTATATTATATTGAGTTCTTTAAAGACTCTTAATTGTTTTCCTAATGCAAACATAGCTTATAGAATAATATTGAGTATTCCTATCAATGTTGCATCTACTGAAATAAGTTTTCTAAATTAAAATTATTAAAATCTTATTTGAGATCTACCATGTAACAAGATAGATTAAATAGTCTTGTTTTGATTACAATTGAAAATAATTTTTTGAAAAACCTTGATTATGACCAAATTATTAATGATTTTGCAACAAAAAATGCTAAGAGAATGATATTTAAACAATTTTGAAGGTTTGGTCAATTTTTTTATAGGAAAAATACCGGATCAAGAAGAAGAAGAACTCTCTTTATAGTGGTTTATGTTTTGATGTAGTATAAACATTGATTCATAGATCCATACTTGTATTCTTTTTGCACAATGTCAAATGAAAATGTGATTTTAGCCAATTATTTCTTTTATGCATATGTATTTATTGTTAAAAAAAATTATATGGGCACTACTCTTTTGATTCGCCCAAGACACCCAAACTCAAAAGACCGACCCTGGTGGCGGGATACATGGTGGTGATTGGTTGACAGTGTAAAATGTATATCCTATTTTTTCTTAAAAGATTTATAGTTGTTTAGTATGATCAATAATCTAGTAATTTTTATCTTTTAAAAAATACATCAATTCTTGGTCACTATTTTAAGCAAAAGTCATTTATTACTAAATCATTTAATGTTGTAATTCTTAATATACCCATATATTTCATTTTCCAACACTTCATTTTATTTAATAAAGAGGACATTGTAGTTAATTTAATCAATATTTTGTACAAAAATTAAAAAGTTATGTTAAGAGTCCCACATCAGACAATATATGGTCTGAACATGTTCTTATAAGTGGGGGCAATCCTCACCCTACAAGCCGGTTTTGTAGGGATGAGTTAGGCCCAACCACATTTCTTAACATGGTATCAGAGCCTGGTTTAAGTTCCGGTGGGCCACCTTCTATGGTTTCCGCTATCGGGCCACCCACCATTTATTTTCACGCTCCCGTTGTCTAGTCCTGGGCGTGAGGGGGTGTGTTAAGAGTCCCACATCGGACAATATATGGTCTGAACATGTCCTTATAAGTGGGGGCAATCCTCACCCTACAAGCCGGTTTCTTAACAAGTTAACTATTTTAATTAAATTTTTTAATAATCTTGAAAATCATTTTTTTCTTATAAATGTGACCAAAGGATGTACATCACTTATCCGCATAATAATTTATTATAATTTAAAATAAATAAATATATTTTGAATATACGTATAAAACAAGTTAAATTTTATAATCATAAAAAATATCATAAATATTTTATTATAATGTTTTTTCTTTATTCTTTTTCCATTGTTTTCACTTCACTTTCTTTTATTCCTTTGACCATCGATCGCTTTCACTATTGGGAGAAGCAATAAATTGCATCAGTTGCATGTACATAAAGTTGATGGAAGAATAAAGACTTGAAAAGCCATGCATGGTGAAATGTTATGTAGTGCATGATATAATTGAGCATGCATGATGCCATAACCCATCCGACTCTATAAATAACGGTCTCCTTCCTGGTGTAAATTTAACTAATTTAATACAAAGTATAAATGATGATCATAATCAATATTTTAGTACGGTATCATTAGTAGTGTACGATTCCTTCTGCTTTTTAACAACTCTAATTGTTTTGTTATAGTTTTCATCCTCTTCTTAACTGTAACTTCTTCATCGTTCTTCTTTCGCCATGATTGAATCTTTGGAGGTCACTCCTACTGTATCTCTAAGAACTATGATGTCGAGTTTTTTGGTTCTCTCAACTAATTTATCGTCCACTTCACATCACTTTGGACCAAAACTCTCCATCAAATTGCAGGAAAACAACTACTTATTGTGGAACCGACAAGTTGAGGGTGTGATTCTTGCATAAAGAGTGCTTAAGATTGTGGTGAATCCACATATTCTGCAGCAATACAAAACATAGCTAGATTATATTCAAGGAAAACTCTCGGGTGAATATGAGGCGTGGGTAGTGCAAGATAGAGTCGTCTTTATTTGGCTTATTTCCACTATTTCTGAAGTCACGTTACCTTCGTAGCCCGCTACAGCTCACAAATACTCTCACAAAACCTCTTGGTACTTCTGCTTTTCAGGACCTTAGAACCAAGCTTAAGGTCATCATCTTCCTCCCTCATTTATCTTGCGGGGGAGTAATAGGAGAAACGGTAAAAATGCATGTGTTGCATGTACATAAAGCTGATGGAAGCATGGAGACTTAAAAATCCATGCATGGTGAAATTTTATGTAGTGCATGATATAGCTGAGCATGCATGATGCCATAGGCCATGCAACTCTATAAATACTTGTCTCATTCCTTGTGTAAATTCAACTTATTTAATACACAATATACATGATGTTCATAATCAATATTCCAGAAAGAAAATAAAATTCCCCTTTAAATCAACTCACTTAAAACTAAAGGACCGCATCATCCAGTACATTCAAACTAGAATCCTCTTTTCAAGAAATGCGGACCACAATTATATCATTTTAGAAGATGTTGTATCCCTTTGGATTTTAAATCCATAAATTCTAAAAAAATGGTAGAAGGCTTTTTTTTACCACATGATTCGCTCCAAAGAGAACCAGACAACATAACTTTCTTAATTCTGCAATTTTTTCTCTGTACTTTGAACTTTAGTAATTTCAAATTAATAAAAGAGTGATGTCTATTTCCCTTTCCTAAATGTTATTGTGCCCATGCCTGCATATTTAAATTATTGTAATGCATCTTTTACCCTATTTTTTTAGTATTGATAAAGGATGTGAAGTATACTCTCATGGGGAGTGGAGTATACTCTCTACTTAGTTAGGGAGAATTGAATCACTCCAAACATATATATGTTGTTTCATTTACCACCTCCAATTGAGAGATGAGTTGTCATCATAAAAAGGGGGAGAATGTGGAACCATGTTTTACAAATTATAATTAAGGAAGTTCTTTTGAAGATGAACATGATTTTGGAGATGACAATTAGTCTTTGATGATAACAACTAAAGTACAAGCATAATAAGCAGTTAAATATGCAAGCAAACAAAGCCAATGTTTAATGATCACTACAAAGATCCTCTTATGGTGGAATTCAACTAGAATAAATCTCAAGCCTCGTATCCAAGAAGAATTCAAGCAAGTGTTTGTATGATTGATTTATCTGACAAGTGTAACACCCCATATTTTCCGTTTATTAATTTAATTGGATTTAAATTAATTAATTGGAATTTTGGTATTTTAATTTGGATTTAACTGGAAAATTATGGAATAGGAGCTATTGGGCTTATGGTGTAATGTTAGTAAAAGAGGGGTGCTATTTGGTTAGGCCTTTTACTAATTTGTGTTTATTTTATTTTATTTTTCATAAAATAAGAAAAGAGTCATTTAGGAGAAAAAGAAGAACACGTGTGTTGAAAGTATTTTTGGGTAAATATTTTCGGTAATATATCGTATCCACGGGGATTGGTTAATATCACTGCCGTTCTATAGTTGTTTATTTTGAGTTAGGAAAATTGAGTTGATTTATTTTATGATTTTAATAATAGCAAAAGTAAACAATAAATTAAAAGCGAGTAATGAACTGTTGTTAACGATTAGAGAAATATGTTGAACCTTAGGGTTCATCAACCTATTCCTATACAATTATCAATTAATTCACAATTGAACAATCTTTTGAATCATTATCTTCACTTATCCTCAAATAAGATTCCATGTCTGCAAATCAAATTAGATAACTTTTACCGGTATGAGATTCGATCTCTCCAAATATCAATATCGATAATAGTAATTAAGAACGATAATTATGAAAACTCAATCCCAATTCCATCTCTGCGAATTGGTATTGAATCAATATAGTAACCTATGGCAAAAGTTAAATCCTTTCTTTCGATCAAAGATTCAACGATAATTTAAGAATAAAAACAAGATTTCTTATTGATAATGAATTCAAACAATTGTTCACAGGAATTAATTAATGGTATTGTATATTCATAGGTTAACTACTACCTTAGATTCAACACGAGGGGTTTAGCTCTCCATAGACATGAAGAACACACAAAGATTAATGGAAGAATTCATCTTCATCAAAGGAATGTCTTCGCTTGATAGAGAATTGGTCTTCAATTGATGATTGTGGCTGCACCTTCAGATTGCTCTCCTAATTTCGCTCTTCCCAAAAAGTTCTCTTTCTCTTGGAAGCTAGGGCTTTTAAATAGAAGTTTGGGGCTTTTAACGCCGAGGCCGCGGCGCGGTATCGGACTGGCGCGGCGCGCTTCAAAACAGAGATATTTTCGCGGCGCCTCACAGGACTTCCGCGGCGCGCCCTTTGCAATTTCCATCTTTTTCTTCTGCCTTTGAGACTTCCAGCTCTCTTTCCTCCTCATGTTCTTCTCAAGCTTCAATTCAGCTCTAAACCTGCAACAATAACACCCACAAGTGATTCGATTTGCTTTACGCACGAACTCAACTTGTTCAGTTCAATTCTTAATAAAAACCTATGGATTTATCACATTCTGCATTGGTTTGGAGACTAAATTACTTCTATTAACACATGAATTTACCATTAATTTACTCCTAACAACGTGAAAGAGAAAAGGAGAGAAGAAGAAGAAGAGGAAGAAGGGAACCTTCAAGAACTCCGATCGAAGGTAAGGGGAGACTCTTCCTTTTAGTATCTATTATGTGATTATAGGTAATAGGACTGATTAGGATATTATTTGATTCAATTGGTTGTATTGGGATTTGGATTGTTAGGTTTAGGGAGGTTATAATTGATGAAATTGCATAGATTATTGGTTGATAATGTGTTGTTTTGATGTATGATGATGTATGATGATGCAATTGATGATTATTTCGCTGTATATGATGCTTAGAATCGATTTTAGACCTTGAATGTGTGAAATCGCAGGGTCTGTCGCAGACTTACGAATCTGCAAAATCGCAGGTCCGCTAAGTGGAGGATCTGACCTGGTTAGCTTATGTCAAGGGTCGCTAGTGGTCCACTGAGCGGAGGTCTGAAGGACGTTCGCTTCTGCCTCACGTCGCTAGTGGTCCTCTGAGCGGACCCTGCTGTGCAGAAATTTTTCTAAACTTAGAATTGCGTATCTTTTGATCCGTGTACTCTTTTTATGTGCCGTTTTGGGCGTTGCAAAGCTAATGAATTGTTTTATAGTATACAGTAGAAGTATGGGCAATGGCCCGACTTATTTTTAAAATTGATTTAATTTCTTTGTGAAATGAAATATTGTGCATATGTGTGATTGTGTAAATATGAAAATGTTTCGGTGTGATGACAAATGAATGGTGGTTATTGTTATGATGAATGTGTGAATAATTGAATGATTGTGCAAACATGTACATACTTTGTCGGTGATGAAAATGGTGAGTTATGGTGAGACGATGCGGTGCATCGGATCGGTGATGTTTTTAGGTATGTTATATGTATGCATTCATTCATATGCATTCGGTGATGGATCCCTGTGATGATTTGGATCAATGGTGGACATAATTTCCATTGTGTGGTATTTGTGTCGATTGGGCCGTATCTTGGTGATGTTTAGATCGGTCGGATGGATTAAGTCCACTGATTATTGGTACCACATGCATAGTGTCAGTTGGTCCATATGCATATTGATATAACATGATTGAATGAGTTTCAGTGTTATATTTTGGTGATGTAATTGTTGGTATGGTTACTTGATAATTGTATGAAAATCTAAATATAATGCAATTTGGATGAATGGTATGCTATGATGTTGTGTTGCTTATGAATGCATAATATTTATTAACTGTGAATGAGACTCACCCTTACATGTTGTCATTTTTCAGATTGAGGATAACGGCTTTCGACTTGGTGAGGATTAGCTCATAAGTCAGTGTGTTTAGTGTAGCGTCAAGTGTCATGCTCTGATATTGTAACACTGGGGAACGCTAGTTTTGAGCTTATAACTTTAATTGTTTGTTTTTGGGTTATTTATGGGATATGGTATCAAAGATGTTGTGCCTATCTGTTTGATTAATTTTCCGCTGTGTTGACATGAGATGTTGTGAACTATTGATGAATGTTCCTTAGTTGATGCATGACAATAAAGTACGTTATTTTGTATTTTAAATCGAATTGTGGCACCCTTGTTTCATGTTACTCTGATTATTTAATTAATTGTCGCGGGGTTTAGAAGGGTGTTATAACAAGCCTTGAAGCTTTAAAGTGTGAAAGAGATGAAGTATGAAAGCTCACTCTATCGCATCTAAGTGACCGATATGTTGTAAAAGCTTAAGGGTTTTCTCGTAAAGTTATACCACTAATCACACACACACACACTAAAACAAGTATTATAACTTATTTTTTTAAGAAAATATTTCTAAGAATATTTTAAAGTCATGCATGTTGAATTGGGAGCTGTCATAAAAGTTTTGGGATTTTTTTTTTGTATTTGTCAATTGATTTACACTTATACACAACCGATTGGGTTAGTGCAAAAATGCATCCTAAATGATTAGGATTGTGTCTTAATGAATGATAACAACTATATATCTTTTATTTTCTTTTAAAACCTTATAAATGATTAATTTTAGGCCAACCAATCGATTGGAGCATAATACCAATCAAGTGACTCATTAGTTTTGGCCACAAATTTTTTCCTCTTTTGTATTAACCTCTAGCCTATAAATAGAGGTCAATTCCCTCATATTTTAACATTCATAATTGTGAGCTCTCATATCTCCCACTTTCTCTCACTTAGAAATTCAGTCGTAGTGCACTCGAGAAAGGTCTTTTGCATGTCAGGCATCTTTGTAATTTTAGAAGGGTGATATTGTAAATTCACCGAGGAACATTTTTACCTTGGTTGAATAATTTATCCAATTAGATATTATTTATTTAGGTTCGAATTAAAACCCTTTAAAAGCTTTGGTTTGTGGATTTAATTAGGAAGTCGTTGGTTCTATTCAAATGTTCAGCTCGTTCAAAAGCTTTCATCGATTCGAGATCAACCCGATATAAAATCTCTCAATGGTTTGTGGTTATCTTATGTAAAACCTCAGTTCACTTTGTATGCTCAGCCCAGTTAAAAACTTGCTAAGGTTGGAGATAAGTCATATATAAAATCTCATAGGTTCATGTTCAGCCCGTCAAAAGCTCGATTAGATTTGTGAGTTCAACCTGGTTCAAAAGCTCTCTTTGGTTCGAGATAAACCTGTGTAAAATCTCGGTTTAGTTTGGGGAATAACCGCTTCAAGTTGCTGTTTGGAAGGAAGATTAACCACTTATTTCCTCTATTTGCTGTTTGGTTAAAAGGTTAGCCAAAATTATCATTTTCTTTATATAAGGGGGTTCAAGAGTTCAACCTTCTAAAAGCTCTTTAAATTTACTAGATACTCTCAAGAACAAATCTTGGGGAAGGATTATGTAGATTTAAAGTGCGCCTAAGAGGGGAGGTGAATTAGGACTTTGAAAATTTATCTGATTTTAGAATACTTGTTCTTATTTTGTTGGTTTGGTGCAAGAGTTTATACACATGTTTCTTTCTTTTCTTTTGATTTGTGATGAAAATGGTAAACGTGGAAAAATAAAGAACACAATGATGTATACTGATTACCCTTACAGTCCGAGAGTACCCCAGTTCCCTTTCAACATGAAAGAGATTTCACTATTGTTAGATATTTATACAAGCCTAAACTCAAGACTTCTCCTTCAATCTTCTACCAACAAAACCATCAAGAACAATCCTCTTGGATCAATCAAGTTGAAATGAGAACAATCCTCTCACTTTCAACCTCTTGCTTCCAACAATCCTAGATAGCAAGGTACAACCAAACAAGTAGAACAAGAAAACAATTATTTTTTCTACTATTTTGTTTTCAACAATTTTGGACAACAATGAATTACAAAACAATTATGAAAAGTATTTGAGTAATAAAGTTAATGAATATATATATATATATATATATATATATATATATATATATATATATATATATATATATATATATATATATATATATATATATATATATATATATATATATATATCTCACAATGATTGATCTTCTCTTCAAGCAAAAAACTTTTTCAATGGTATACAAGTGTTCAATGAACGATATGAAGCTTATGATAATTTTCAATGAAAATTAAGTGCAGAAAGTTTCACTAAAATATTATGGTTTCAAACGCTTGAAAATATGAAAGATGAGATGATTTAGAAAGTTTTAATTATTGTTGAAAAAGGTGTTTTGAAATATGAAATAATAGAGTTTATATAGCCTCTATACACCTTTACAAAAGGGCATAATATATGAAAGAATGCAATGGTTTAATTTCAAAAGATGCAAATATTTTAAAAGAAATGTTTCAGAATTTTTGTCACTATTTCGTGTGTACCCGGTTCCCGCATATAGAGTATCCGGGTACAGCCTGTAACGTTAGCCAATTTTTTCAAATTTTGTCTACTGTACGCCTGTACCCGATTCCCACATATAGGGTACCGGGGTACAGCAAGCCCAGAGGCACAAATTCTTTAAAAAAACATGATTTGCAAGATTTTGATACGAAACTATTTTAAAATATTATGTTATGGATGAATGATTATTTATGAACACTTCTATGCATATTTGAGAGTTGAATGCTATACCTATATAATATGATCATCCAAACTAAGATTCTTCGAGACTTGAAAAAATATTTAAACTTTATGCTAGATGTCTTGAGCCATTCTCTTTTGCAATCCTTCTTTGTAATTAGCTTGTCTTCATTAAAACAAGTTGGGAAGCTTGACTTCACAAATTATGTCTTTTCTTTTTTACCGAACCTCTATAATTCGTAGTGTGATTTCTGTATCCCTTAACTATTTATTTTCCGCTGCAAATTTATAAAACATGTTTAAAATGATTTTAAACTTTAAAAATGATCCTAAAAGTTTTTCAAACTACCGTTTTTTAAAACAGACAATTCAACCCCCTCTCTTGTGTGTGAAGTCATATGTCCAACACATCATGCTTCCAAAATTGTGATTTTTGATAAATCTTTAAAAGACTATCTAGAAAAATAGTAAAATGGGTCGGGTTACCTCTAAACAAGCGTTTATTTAATGCCAATAGCTTGACAGTTGTCAATGTTACGTCGAAGCTGGAGCAATAACATTTGTATCAACCGGAGAGAGTAACCTCCAATGCATTTTTATCAAAATTTTGAAAATATTTGTTAAGAATGCATGAGAAACATGAGTTTTTACCATACATTTCTAAAAAATCGATAAAATACCCCAGAGAAACATTATTTTTTATCGGACATTTCTAAAAAATTGGTAAACATGAGTTTTTGCATCAAAGAATTTAACCTGCCACCAAAAAATTTAAACCTAGGACCCACCCCTAATATTTTCATAATTCAAAAAATGTCCCCAATAAAAAAAGAACAAAATGGACGAAAGAAATTTTCGACAGTTCATTAAAATTTTAGGAAATATACATTTTGAAAATTTTGGTAAAAAATACACGAGTTTTTATCAAAATTTCTGAAATTTTTAATAAAAACGCATACATTTCAAAATTACTGATAAATTGTTATGAATTTTTACCGGAAATTTCCGGTGTTTTTTTTCTTCAAAATTTCCGATAAAGTTTAGAAATTTTCAGTAAGAACTTATGGAAATTTTAAAATTTCCGATAAAAATTTGTGGAAATTTATGATATAATTTTAAAATTTCGGATAAAAACTTATACTTTTTAAAATTTAATAATTTTACATAAGGATATAATAGTAAAAAGACGCAGGTGTCAGAAATAAGTCAAGTTAGCAAGTTAATTTCGAAAAAAAAATCCAAATAACCATGTTTAATAAATAATAATTTACACCAAAAATCATGTTTTCGGCAAAATTACCTGTATGACCAGGTTTCAGAGGTGGTCTCCACATAGGAGCCACCTCTGGCGGCGCCAATGACCAAATCTCCTTAACCAATGCGCCACCCAGGGTGGCGCCATAGTGTATTTTGTTCATACAAGCCACCTGAGGTGGCGCCATAGTGTAGTCCCTTTTTTTTAAAAAAAAAATTTTTTGTTTTTTTTTAATTGTTTTTTTACATATTTTTTTTTTAATTTTTTTATTTATTTATAAAATTGTTTTTATTTTATTATATTTAAAAAATATATATATATATTAAATTACAGCAGATAAGATCAGTGAATCAACTAACTCGAGCGTTCATGGAAAACAGTAGTTCATTCATTAATTAAAAGGTACATAGAAAATAACCAACAGAAAAAGATAAACTAAAACATCTAAGAAATCAGTACGGTTAAAACAATGTCATTGGGTCCATGCATCATTTGAATGCAATCAATGTCGTATTCCACGTTATCCTAGAAACTTATCGTTGCTCCAGTCACAGCATCGACCCTTGTTTTAAGCCTCTTGATGCTTCTTATCTGTTCGCCGGATTCGTACTCCCCCTCTAAAAAACTCATGAGAGTCCTCTTGAGTTGCTCGACGGAAGAGATATTCCAAAACATAACCGGCATGGGAGGTTTCACGGGTGAGAATATGACATGTCCGTTCCTTTTGCGATACTCCGGTTCAGGTTCGATACGCCATGTTGATCTCCGGGGTGGCGGCTCTGTTGTCCGGTGACATCCATCTGGCCGAATGCGAGACATTGATGTGTCTGTGTGTTGGTGTTTGTGTTTATTTGTGTAAACTCAACCATGGGAACCCTAATTTATAAAAGTAGCGGGTAGAAAAGTAGTGATGTTGCGTACTGTTTACAAGCACGCCTAACCTGTATGATAAATGCAGACACACTGATCAATGACTGACTTGATGGGACTAGACGAAAGCATGCGTATTTGACTGTCCAAAATAAAGAGTGGCAGTATGGGCCATGAAGACAATTTCACTACGAGACAAATACATAACTAGTTGATTTAATAAAGGATAATACAAATACATAACCAATAGAAATACAAATACAAATACAAATACATATACAAATACATTATCAATAAAAATACAGATACAAAATACAAATGACATACAACTAATTGTTGGTGGAGTTTGATCCACGGTTAGGACAGGTATTTCTATTGTGCCCGACTTCACGACATATGCTACACTTTCGTATCATTTTCTCATGATCCATCTCGGTTGTGATCCGGGTGCTGTTCGGGCGACCTCTTTTCTTTCTCCGTATGTTGTCATTATGCCAAACCACGTCCCCTTCATACGCAGGCCAATAATCCTCCTTTGCCATCACTTGAAATGTGTTGTTGTACACTCCGAGCAAGGTATCCGCCTTGTAAATGGGAGATAAAAGTGCTAACGGATCTTGATGCGCATACGAACATGCTACAATTACATGAGAGCATGGCATGCGAAAGGCTTGAAACTTTCCGCAATCGCACCACCCTTCCTCTATAAGAACCCTGTATTGTTATCTAGGAAGGCCCTCGTTATGGTCAATCGTTTCTTTAACACTGAAGGTTCGGTTGAATCGATCGAAAGATGTCACAATGTGGCTGTTGGCTTTGGCAGATTGCTCTTTCATGAATTTGACGCATGTTTCGCTGAATACTTGTCCGGATTCTAAAACTGCACTCCAACGCTCACCTCTTCTTGCGAAAAGAGAAGCCATCCTATAGTATGTTGCTTCCACCAAGGCAGTAATCGGAAGGTGTCTGATGCCCTTAAACACCCCGTTCATAGACTCCACAAGATTCATATTCATGTGCCCCCATCGCTTCCCGTTGTCGTATGATCTGGTCCATTTCTCTCTAGCAAGATTGTCTACCCATCTGCCTGCATCTGGATTTGCCGCTACAATTTCATGTCGATAATATTGGAACATCGGTTGAGTCAATGCATATCCGGTATTGACAAGAGTCTTCCGAAGAGCCCTGTCCTTTATCTCTCGCATGAAATTTTGTGCAATGTGTCAAATACAGTAAACATGCGTTGATGTTGGGTTTTGCCACCCGTTTGCTGGATTGTTGTACGCACTCTCGATGGAAGCATGTCTGTCTGAAATCAAGCAAAGTCCAGGTTGGGGGGCAACGTGTGTCCGAAGATTTCTGAGAAAGAAACCCCAACCTCCAACAGTTTCTCCTTCCTCAAGAGCGAACGCAACAGGAAAGATGTTACTATTTCCGTCTCGAGCCACACCATCAACATGGTGCCTTTTTATTTTCCGTACAACCAAGTTCCATCTATTTGAAGAATTGGTTTGCAATATGAAAATCCTTGAACACATGGGCGGAAAGCCCAGAAAAGCCTGTGGAATATCACATTTCCTTGAAGGCACGTTCCGTCTGGAGATTGCGCCGGAAGGGTCTCTAAAATAGTAACGGTTCCAGGAGCATAAATTTGAAGCGCGTATAAGAAATGTGGGAGTCATTTGTACGAATCCTCCCAATTTCCATACACAATTTTGATCGCTTTGGTCTTCGCCAGCCACGCCTTTCTATAAGACGGAGTGTAATTGTATGTTGCAACGATATGAGAGATTATCGTTTTCACCTTTAACGATGGATCTTTTTCAACTAGAGGCAAGATTTCTTGACAAATAATGTCATAACTTAGCTTACGGTGATCTTGTGAAACATTTGTGTTAACACACGCGTGATCTTGGGAAATATATCCTATAACCCATGAATCACTTCTCTTCCTGTATGATGTATGCAACCTGAATCCACAATCAGTGTTTCTACAATAAATTTTGTACCTCTCAACATTGGCGCGATCAACTCTAAAATCAACATTGTTTGCCATATGAAATCTTTTTATGGCCATGATACATGCCTCCTTAGAACGAAATCTGTCTCCTACTTTTAACCGTTGATCTGTTTGAGTGTATGGATCATAGAAAATATCAGTTGATGGTTCGTCACCCCCATCAAAATTCAAGTTCCTCATGTGCGCTGGAGGCATATGCACTTGATCTGGTGGTACAACAACTTCCGGTTCGTCTTCACTTTCCTCGTTGACCAAGTTATCAACTTCTATTTCCCGTGCTTCTTCTTCTTCTCCTTTTTTATAGGTTCTGTGGTCCTAAATTGGATTACAGTAAGAATCCGAGGGGGAGTGTTATTTTGTATCGGGACCTATTGGATCACCTCCGAGCTGAAGATGTATTACCACTAAACTTATATATGATCATATAGATGTATTACAATCCATCATCTTTTTTAATAATATATTATTTTTTTCTCCTACGCAGTTTAATTGGAGACCATACTTGATGCTAGACCATGAGCCAAACGAGAGTGACCAAGAAGTTTGGACTGCAGTGACACCTATAATAAGGTTCAACATCGTGGAGATGCACCAATATGACCGTGTGAGACTACAGTTTGGCATGCATCAATCAATCCCGGATCCCCCCACTGATTTGGGTCGCTGGCATATTAAAAGAGTCAATCAACAATGGGATCACACAGATTATCGTACATTCGCACCTAAATTTTGTGAGATGTGGAAGCAGCGTCGCAGTCGTCTGCTACAATTCCCTGTTGCCCAACTCCCCATGTTTCCAACCGCGGACTACGTTGCTTGGTTTAGAACAGTCACAACCCCCGATATGTATGTGTCCGACCCCTACTACCTACACGACCCCCGCCAACATCAATACAACCAACAACCACCCCAACAACGCCAACAACGCCAAACCTCCGAACAACCTTACCACGAAGAATATCAACAACACCAACAACGCCCTACCAAAGTCAACCCATCCAACAACAATCATGGGGCTTCACCCAACAACTCCATGACGCCGACCCCTCCACTAGGCTACCCGTCCAACAACAATCATGGGGCTTCACCCAACAACACTACGATACCAGCCCCTCCACCTCCACTAGGCAACCCATCCAACAACAATCATGGGGCTTCACCCAACAACACGGCGACGCCGGCCCCTCCAACTCCAATAGGCAACCCAGTCCCGACATGGGTCTAAATGACGAATACGACCCAAACGAGCAAATGATCACTCAATCGTCACAATACCAACAACATGGCTACTCCACACCCCAACTTTCACAACACCAACAATATGGGTACACCACACCCCAACAAACAATGCCATTTTTCCAAGGCCAATCAAGCGCTGGGTTTTACCGACCATATGACGCAACTCCACCGCCAAGACCAATCTTTGAGGGCATGGGGACCCGACTATTTGACAGCAGCATACAAGAATACATGTCCAACGAGCGCATGGAGGGGCTAATCCGAGGCCCACCTACCCAGACACAACAAGAACAACCAAGGAATAGGGGGGATCGTGGAGAAGTGGGTCGTCGAGATCCTTCCAACCGGATTCGAACAGTTCCAGATTGCAGAACTGGCGGTCAGAGGGGTCATGGTCCGGGTCGGAGGGGTCATGGTCCGAGGGGTCATGAATAGCATAATATCCATGTTTTAAAAATATTCTCTTTTTTTTTTTCGTATTTGTAATGTTTGTCCCGTACTTTCTGTATTTGTAATGTTGTTTCTGCATTTCTCGTATTTGTACTGTTTCTTCCCTAATTATATCATTAAACACTACGTGTCTAATTATTTATTTAATTGTTTTTTTAATTATGTTAAAACAATTTTAAAAAAATCAAAAACAAAATATAATTAATATATAGAAACAATTAAAAAAAACAAAAAAAAAAAAGGACTACACTATGGCGCCACCTCAGGTGGCTTGTATGAACAAAATACACTATGGCGCCACCCTGGGTGGCGCATTGGTTAAGGAGATTTGGTCATTGGCGCCACCAGAGGTGGCTCCTATGTGGAGACCACCTCTAAAACCTGGTCATACAGATAATTTTGCCGAAAACATGGTTTTTGGTGTAAATTATTTATTAAACATGGTTATTTGGATTTTTTTAGTTAATTTCTCCTTTCATCACCGTCCGTTCTGATATTCCAATCTGAAGCAGCATCCGTACACAATGCGTCATACTGGTGATTCACACGGTACCTAACGTTCAACGAAACAGCTAAATCAGAATACACATTTCTCCAACAGAAGAAGCAAACTGCAAAAGCTTAAAGCTCTCACGAATCGGATCATCATCATCATCTTCATCTTCTTCATCAACGATGTTTTCTAGATTCTTCCACAAATCATCACCACAACAATCTCCACAGGTACGCGCTCAATTTTCTCCACAGCTAAATGCTATGCTCGTTACAGTTACAGATTCTAATTTCTTCCAAATTTTCTCGTGCTTATGAATATCATTCATCGAAGAAATGCTACGGAACTTTTTTAGTTATTTCTTTGTACTTTTATTTCATCGAAATGTGTAATGATGTGAGTTTAGAGTTTTCTTTTCATATGTATACGAATTCTGTGACTGATTTTGTTTATGAACATTTTGTTCGGTGTTCAGCAACAGAACGCGGTGCAAAGTAGTTTTGCATCGGCGAAATTCGATCCGCGAGTTGTTCTTCACTATGGAGTTCCATCAAATGCGTCTATTCTTGCTTTTGATCGAGTTCAACGTCTATTGGCAGTAGGAACACTGTGAGTTATTAATGGCTTGCTATTTGCTTTACTTTTGTTCTTAATTGGGAATTTCCATTTCCATCGACACCGAAGAGAAGTATATTCATAAAACTTTCTGTTTTTTAAGTTCAATTAATATATTGATGCATGCTTTTCGTGGTGTATAAATGAGATTCATACTTATTGAACTAGATGAGTTTTTCCCTCTTTGAAATTGTATTTTTATTAGCTTCATTAATTGTGATTTTTTATTTTATTTTAAAAGTTCGATAGTTCATTTATTGCATTGATTGATGAGTAGCTTAGATGTGAGAGTGTAGTAGATTTCTACTGAGATTGTTAGTGGCTTTAAGAATTGACTTTTGCATTTTTTTCACTCTTGTAGTGATGGTAGGATAAAAGTATTTGGCGGTGACAATATTGAAGGGATTATGATCTCTCCTAAGCAAACATCCTTCAAGAATTTAGAGGTTTGCAATTCTGGATTCGTGTTGATACTTAAGTATATCAATTGTTTCCCTCTTGACATTTTTGTTTATTCGTTAACTGTGTGCGACTTTGTAGTCCATGTTTGTGTAGTGATATGTGTATGTGGTAATGTGTGTGTGTGTTTATGTATCAAACGACACATATTTATTGAACTCCAGATGTCAAATTGAAATGCTTTTGAAGAGTTTCATCTGTGTCTCTTACCTTCTTACATCTGTCTCACAGTTCTTGGAAAATCAAGGTTTTCTTGCTAGTGTTTCAAGTGATAATGAAATACAGGTACTTTATAAAACTATTCAAGTTCTTCCATACTTTCTATGATTAAGCACTCACCGTATGTGCATATGATTATTTTAAAAAAATTTTAACTCCCTTTCCTCTGTTTCATTTACTAAGCAGTTCAATATTTTTATGATAATGACAGGTTTGGGACTTGAGAAACAGGCAAATTGCTTCTGCTATGCAGTGGGAATCCATAATAACTTCTTTCTCTATTATATACGGCACCAGTTACATGTAAAATACTTGTTCAAATGATTTAGAATCTGCTTCACAATCCAATTTTTCAAATGAAATCTTTATAATTGAGTCTACAACATTTTTGCCCTGATGGTGTGATCCAGGTTAGTTGGAACTGAGCATGGGTTGGTGTATGTGTTAAAGTTTGATTTGGAGGACAGACAAGTTAATATATTACCTTATTATGTTCCCACAAATGTTATATCCGGTAAGTACTCATTCTTAACCAGGACAGTTTTTTTGCATTGACCAAAACGGCTGGTTTAATTAGCATCGACTTTTTCCTTTGGTTGAGTTTGGAGTGGGGAGAGATACTTTCTCATATAAACCTCTGATTAGATGTAAATGTAAGGCAGCTTTCCTTGGATGGAAATAGATAGTAATGTTCTGACCACAAATGGAAACAAACCCTAGGCTTAGTAGTACCCATGGAATTTGCCTTTTCTTTTATGAATTGCTCTGATCTGAAACAGAGAGTCAGAGATCCTCTCTGGAGGAGTCTCCGTTCTCAGAAGAAATATGCGGGCATGTCTAGTTTGAATGACTAAGGGCCCGTTTGGCTACTTTGGACCCATCAAACAACAGATAGATCATGGCTGGAACTGTATGACCGGTCAGTTAGATCGGGAATATATTATACAAAAAGTCTTGTTAATTTATTCATGCATTACTAATTTATCAATATTCTAACAAATAGAAATTCGGAGTTCTAGGTTATTAGTGTATTCCTACATGGGCGATGTTTATTGTGTACCCATTTTCATATATTGCCCCACATTAATTCTGTGTAAATTGCAATAGATTCTCACTATGAAATTCCCATATTAGTAGAGAAGATCATTGTTAGAAAAGTGGTAGGTCATAAATGTAGTATAAGCTCCTACAAGATAAATGTTCCATATTCTATTTTTCTTTTCATTTGAGAAGTCGTACAGTTTCTCCAAGCTTAACCTCTAACTTAATTCAAAATGTTGCACACCTTTGCAGAAGCTGTTGGAATGCCACTTGATCATGTTTCAGTTGTCAGAGTTCTCCATCAACCCTGTTCTAATGGAAAGAGGCAAGATAAGAACAAATTTAAAACTTAGGCATGGATTTTGGTTATTTTGGATCTCCATGGCTAGGCTAGTTGGGTGGTCATGCCTATGGGTTTCCTGTGAAACTATGAGTGTGATACTGCATTCTAAGTTTATAAATATGAGACAAGTTCTTATAGAGTGAAATTTAATGGAGTATATGCAATACTCTAGCCATGTTCACTGGTTCAATAGCTTATAGACGGGTTTTCTTATAGGTCACGGGTCCTTTGTGTATAACCCTTTACTGCTTTTCATGCATATTCTTAAGAGAAGTGCTAGGAACACTCTTTCTAACACTCACTCTCTTGTTGAGGGAAATTGATGTGGGTCCCACCACTTTATGTGGAACCCATTTCTAAAGTGTGGCATCCATTGATTTTCACCCAATAAGAGAATAAGTGTTATGTGAGTGTTGAAAAGAGTGTTTCTAGCACAACTCCGAACTTAATATTCTAACTCATAGACCCCCCTAAGTTTTGGTAAAAAGTGTATTCCCTAACAAATGTAACTGTCTCCGGCTGCCCGTAAAAAGAAAGTGAAGTCCTAACACTTAAATTTGTCACGCGTCTCATAAAACCCACACTGTTACTAAGTTCTACATTTCTTAGTTTAATCTATTTTGATTTTTTATTATGACATTATCACTAATCACTAATATACAAAATTTTGAAACTAGGAAACAGAGTAAAAACAAGATTATTTATTTGTGATTAACAATGAAATATAGAAATGAAAGCAAATAATTTCTTGAAACCAAGTAGTTGCTGAGCTTTTGTATGATGTGTGGTTGTTACTGTGTTTTTTTTATTTACTTGAAATCATCGCTTTGCAGACTGTTGGTGGTATATGAGAACGGTGTGATGGTACTATGGGATGCTTTTGAAGATCAAATTATTCTCACCAAAGACCATAAGAACATCAAATTAAAGATAAAGCAAGTGTCTAGTTATCCAGATGAGCCTAAGGATCAACATTCTGATGATAAATTAGAGCTCGAAGAAGAAGATAAGGAAATAAGCTCTGTTTCTTGGGCATCTAATGATGGATCAGTTGTCGCCGTTGGTTATGTAGATGGTGATATAATGTTTTGGGATTTGTCAACTGCTGACTCTCCAATAGATCAAGAAGATAAAAAAATGTCAAATAATGTTGTCAAGCTTCAATTATCATCGGCAGATAGAAAGCTCCCTATTATTCTTCTTCACTGGTGCGCCAATAAATCTTTGAACAGCAGTGGGGGTGAACTTTTTGTCTATGGGGGTGATGAAATTGGGTCTGAAGAAGTTCTGACAGTAAGCTTCATACGCATAATAGCTATTTGACAGTGATGTTTTAATAAGTAATAATAATTAAAGACATCTATGATAATATTAACATTCACCGGAGGTTACGAAAAAATGAGATTAATTTTCCTTAGTTTTGGTCATAATAATAAGAGCCACAAATTCAAACTGTCATAAAATCTTGCCGCAACAAACCCTCTTCTAAGTGTTTTAGAGGATGTTTAGACGAAAGAGGAAATCTCCTGGAGTTTCAGAATTTAGATTGGGCCTAACTCATCCCTATAAAACCGGCTTATAGGGTGAGGGTTGCCCCCACTTATAAACACAACACAGGTCATATCTCTAAGCAATGTGGGACTAAATCCACCCCTTCAAAGTCAACACAATGAGCATGTTAAGGCCTGCAATGAAGGAAAGCCAAAGTGCCGCAATTAAGGCGCCTAGGGGCGGACCACAATTAAGGCGGAGAGTCCAGCACACCTCGTCACGCTTGGGCCTCAATGAACCCGAAGCGTGGACGGTGCGGGAAGCCCAACAATGAATCTAGGATAGGCTCTGATACCATCTTAAGAATTGTGGTTGAGCCTAATTCATCCTTACAAAACTGGCTTTTAAGGTGAGGATTGCCCCACTTATAAACACAATAGAGGTCATATCTCTAAGCAATGTGAGACTAAATCCATCCCTTCAAAGCCAACACAATGAAGGTGTTAGGGACTGCAATGAAGGCAAGCCAAAATGCCGCAATTAAGGGGGAAAGTCCAACACACCCCCTCACGCATGGGCCTCAATGAATCCGAAGCGTGGATGATGCGAGAAGCCCAACAATGGATCTACGATAGACTCTGATACCATCTCAGAATTTGGGTTGGGCCTAACTTGAGGCCCAAACATGAGGGGGTGTGTTGGACTTTCAATCCTCATCCTAGAAGTCGGTTTTGTGGGGATGAGTTAGACTCAATCCAAATTCTAATATGGTATCAGAGTCTATCAACCGGACCTTGGGCCGCCTACCGTTTAAAAATCCACGCACCAAGCCCAAAGAGTGCCGGGCATGAGGGGGTGTATTGGAAAGATTCCAATATGGAGGAAAAAATCTTCTTTTCAGTGGGATAATAATGCCAATGTGAAAATTAATGTAAGATTGGCCTCTTTGTATTAGAAGAGTTTTCCTGGAGGTTTTAGATGGTAGAAGAAATATTGCCGTAGACGAGTACTGTAAATTAGTATCTGGTCTATACTTCATCTTCATTCTCTTGGTGCTTTGATTTTGTTATATACACTCGGTGCACATGCGGTCATCCAAATGAAGTTGTGTTTTGACTTAGTGAGGAAAGAAGAAAACTGATCCCATGAACAAGTTGAGAAAACATTGTACATCCTCTGTGCATTATTACTTGGTTATTATATTTATTGAAGAATAAATAATAAGTAGGTAGGAATTGGAATTGATTATGGCTATAATTAGTTTTTCACTTTTGCTATTTAAGATATAAAAAACGCTGTGTCAATGGCCTAGTAAGTTTTCACTACTTCAACTCAGGTAGATAAATAATGTGGCTTTTCTCTTGTTTGTAGGTTTTGAGCATTGACTGGTCTTGTGGGATAGAAAGTCTCAAGTGCACTGGCCGCGTTGATGTTGCACTTCGTGGTTCTTTTGCTGATATGGTTTTGTTGCCTAGTGACGGCCATGCAGAAGGAGATTGTAGTATGCTATTTATATTGACAAATCCTGGACAACTGGATCTTTACGACAATAATTGTTTATCTTCTTTGATGTCTGAGCAAAAAAGGAAGACTTCTTCTCCCACAATGCAATATGCTGTCGTCATTCCCACTCTTGAACCGCAGATGACAACATCAAGGCTTGATGTTGTATGCCAGGATGTGAAGTCATTTACGGCCCTGTCTGAGGTAGCATAACTAACATTTATTACTTTTAAGTTTTAAGTCCTTTTTTCCTTATGGTCAGTTGTTATTCTTATGGTAACTGTTATATAGGTGTTACTTTGGCAGTACAAACATTATTATTATTTTTTAATTATGCAAGCAATACCATGGATACTGTACTGTTCTTACTTTTCCCCTCACAAAGATTAATTTTTTTGTTTCTTCAAGAGGCTGTTTTTTTCGCACGCTTTCAATTATTTTTGTGACATTTATACTATATGTTTAGTTGAGAACAGTAGGATCTAGGAACGGTCCCTATAGCACTGTACTTAAGTTTTAACCTTTTCTTAAAAGATTACTGGAAAAAAAAAAAAATCAATTGAGTAATGGGAAATGATACCTGTGTAGATTCTTGTAGCCGCAAAGCAACATTCTTTACAAAATCAGACAAGTATGGAAATGAAGTGGCCTTTGACCGGTGGCGTTCCAGGCCAGCTTTTCAAAGAACATCATCTTATCATTCAAATATACATAGCAGGTTACCAAGATGGATCTGTTCGGATATGGGATGCTTCATATCCTGCTCTGTCACTTCTTTACAACATAAAACCTGAGGTTAGTCGTTAGCATACTATACAAATTTTAACTAGGGGACTCCCACTCTCCCCCGTATGTTGCTCTAATATATTAATCAAAACTAGTGTTATCCTTGGCGGATGGCGGACCTTGGCAGAAAGCAAAAACTCCGCCATATATAGCTGCCTTGAAACCCCATGGCACTGCCATCCCTCACAGCTTGACCATAGTGTTTGTCAAAAAATTTGTCACCGCAATCTTCCTTGGCGCCACTTTTTTCGACATTTGATAACCGTGATCAAAACTCATATATTGAAGACTTAAATTGGTATTCATGACACACAATCAATTCTGCAATTGTCAGGTGAATGATGTTAAAATGGACAGTGCAAGTTCGCCAGTGTCAGCATTGGATTTTTGCCCAGATACTCTACATCTGGCTGTTGGTGATGAAAGTGGTGTTGTGAGTTATTACAATTATGATGTATTATATTTCATTATCTTCTCATTCAAAAAGGTCTTCAATTTAACCAATTATATTATGTAGGTTCGTCTATATGGGCTAATAAGGAGTTCAGATGACACAACTTTGCATTTTGTAACAGAAAATGGAACTAATGGTTGAGTTTTCTTTCTTCATTTCAAGTTCTGTTGGAATTGCAAACAAAATCTCTATTTTTTTCTGTTCAAGAAAATTGGCTGTCAAAATCAGAAAACTTGCTAAATGGGTGTTTCAATTTGGAATATTTTTATTTAATGATTGGGGGAGTTTTGTTTGTCTTTTGTCTTGAAATTTACTTGAAGGTTTGACCAGAGCCTAAACTTTTGAAACTTAATTAGTTTGCATATTAATCTGTGAGTTCTGATAAATAAAGAGTGCCTTCTAAACTCACCATAAATTTTCACATATAAATATACGAACTTGTAGACAACTTAAAAAGTCAGCTACCACAACTCTGTGGAAGGCTGAAGTTCTGTACAAGACCCTTGTGCATTTGGCAGATTATGGTGCATTTGGTTTGCATGTTATGTTGGAAGGGCAGAATATTTAGCTATAACTCTTTGTCTTCCTTTCCTATCATGTCATGGTTTATTTACTTAATCAATCATAATTTTATTGGTAAGAAAAAGTAAAAGCATTTAAGAAGTATTACTACCAACCCCAACTCCCCAAGCTTATCATTTCATATTTTATGCGGCGAATGCTTCCCTTTACCTATAGGAATCTAGACAAGTGGGAAGCAATAATCTAATCATGATGCGGATCTTGTATACTTCATCGGTAAAAGGAAAGCGATTTACTCCCCAATCATCATGGGGAAATAAGATAGTTTTATTTAGAATGGCTTAAGTTATTTTTCATGAATCTCTTTATATTGAAAAACGATTTGATATTTCTAATATCTGATTTTAATCTGTTCTTATATTATGAGACAGTTCATAATGTGAATCAAGGGGATGGACCTTATTGCATATCAGTGTTTTCCCTTCAAAATTCTGCTGTTCGTAGTCTACGGTTTGCAAATCTTGGAGGGAAGCTTGCAGTTGGATATGAAAATGGGCAGGTGAGATCTTCCATTAACTCTTTTTTTTGGTTGAAAGAAATGGTTTATTTGTTGTTTGGAGATGTTGAATGGCAATTTGAACTAAACTTTCCAACTTATATTTTCTAATCTACTTTGCAGGTGGCCATGCTTGACACCATTACATCATCAATTCTGTTTCTTACAAGTGCTGAATCTGACACATCTTCAGCAGTAGTTTCTCTGAAAGTAATATTTTCAGACATTTCTAGCTTAAACATTCCACAGGAATCTGTATCTGATATTCCTGACAACTCTGGAAAGGGGCTAGTTTTTGTTATGACAAGGGACGCACACTTTCTTGTGATAGATACTGAAACAGGGAATATGGTTTGTAATAGGTCAATATACCCAAAAGTAAAGTCAAATGCAATTTCAATGCACATTATAGGCAAGTATTTGGATTAAGCAAACTAGATATTATAATAGGTCAAAAGTTTAATTAGTTATGCTGCTGTCTTTTTTCCAGATGGTACTTCTGAACTATCTGCTGAAAAACTGCAATCCCAGTCGCCTCAGAAGAATGGTTCTGAAATGCAAGCCAACATGCAATCCGAAAATACACAAGACATAGTTGAGACTACTACTACTACTACAGAAAATTCATATTTTGGGAAGAAAGTATCGAGCTCGCTCGTTTTATTTTGCTATGAGAGTGAATTGAGCTTACACTCTTTAAATTGTGTGATTGAGGTAGCATCCCCCATGTCCATTATCCTTCAAATATTACTTTATTCCTTTCTACCGATTAATCAATTTGCCTTACTACAGGGTAGCAATGAGTACATATTGAAGGTGAATCTTGTACAGCAATGCTGCTGGACTACCATCTTCAAAGAAGAGGACAAAGAATGTGTTCTAGTTGTTCTGTACCAGACTGGGGACATTGAACTAAGGTGAAATGCTTAGAAGACTAAGTGCTCTTATTCATTATAACAATATCTGTCATGCATAGCTCAAGAAAAGGTCAGATCCATTATGACAAGTAATGCACACTTTGTTGCGATAGATACTGAAACAAGGAATATGGTTTGCTCTAAAAAAATGAGCACAAAAGTAAAATCAAATACAATTTCGATGCACATATTATAGGCAAGTATTTGGGTTGAGGAAATGAGATACTGTAATAGGTCAATAGTTTAATTACTTTTGGCAGTGTTATTTTTCAGATGGTAGTTTTGCACTCGCTTTAGAAGAATGCTTCTGGAATGCAAGCTAACATTCAATCTGAAAATACACAATTGTCTAAGTTGAGACTACTTCTACAATAGAAAATTCATATTTTGGGCAGATAGTATTAAACTCACTCGTTTTACTTTATTATGATAGTGAATTGAGCTAGTACTCCTTACTCAAGAACCCCTCACATTAAAAGTAAAGTAAACAGATCCCCAAGGAGTAGCTCAAGTTTTTGAATTGGAACACCTGAAGGAGTTTGAGAATGGTATTTAGTGTTCAAACTCTGATTACTAACATATTTGCTTATAAAAATAATAATAATCAATCTCTGAAACAGGCCTTTTAAAACTAAAATACTATCCTCCGAATAATTAGCATTGAAGAATATGTAATTTATGTGCATCTAACTCTTATTACACAATTCTATTTATAATGGTGTTATAACAAATATATTGAATGCCTAAATGATTAGCACTAATATGAAGATCCATACTATAGGAATATTAACAATAATATAGGAAGCTGTACAATTAAAGGAACATGAACATATTTCCTTAATTCTAGCACTCCTCCTCAAGCTAGAGCATACATGTCATATGCACCAAGCTTGTTACAAATAGATTTAACCTGAGGTTTTCTAAGAGACTTGGTAAATATATCAGCCAATTGATCATTTGAACTAAAAAAATCAGTTGTGATTTCTTCTAAAAGAACCTTGTCTCTTACAAAGTGGCCATCGATCTCTATGTGCTTTGTTCTTTTAAGCTAGAGTATACAGAGACCTTCTACCTAAATTGAGTTGCTAGAGTAACTGACTTAGCAATGTAAGTTTACTGGTTGTTGCTTCCATAACAAGATACTCTGCTTTTGCACTCGTACTTGCAACTATATTGTGGTTCTTGCTCCGCCATGATATCAAATTACCTTCAACAAGGACACAATACCCAGAAATGGATCTTCTATCGGATGGTGAACCAGCCCAATCAACATCAAAGTAGCTAATACCATGAATAATATGCAATTCATGCGTGTCTAATTTAGATCACAAAACTTCTACTTATTATGGTGTTACGATATATAGATTAAATGCCTAATTGATTTGCACTAACTTAGGAAGCTATATACTCAAAATATTAACAAGTAATCTAGGAAGTTATACAGCTAAAGGAATATCAACAGATTCACTAAATTCTAACAAACCAATAAACTAAGTTATGGCTGGAACTTGGGTCTTGGACTCTTCCGTCCCAATATTAAAGTCCCAGTCTAGCTGCATCAGCAATATTTTTTGTTTTTTATTCCTGATTGTTTATAAAGCATTAGATAAATCATTACCTTTTTCTCCGAATCTGTATCATTTATTGTAGTGCTATGGTGATGTTGTTTTTGTATATGTTTGACATTATGGTCAACTTCACTATATTTCTCCTTGTCACTCTTCTTGATAAGCTTTTGATGGATTTGATGTCCCTTTGAGCAGGTCCTTACCAACTCTGGAAGTGTTGGGCGAAAGCTCTTTAATGTCACTCCTAAGGTGGAACTTGAAGACCGACATGGAGAAGACAATATGCTCTTCATCAATTGGACAAACAATTCTGGTTTGAATATGTTGGAATTATAAAATATTGGAATTATAAATTTGTATTTAGGAGTCAATACATGTACCTAGAAGTCTATGCCTAGAAAATTACATACATGTATCTAGGAACTAGCAACATCCTTGAAAATCTTATCTTGTATTTACTCTCTAGTGTGTATATAATCAAATTACTTGAGTGCATTAGAAACTCAAGCATTTCACCAAATATTCACTTCTCTACATGGTATCAAGAGCTCTCGATCCTGAGAGACTTGTTTCCGCATAAACCCTAGCCGTCTTCATTTCGGTAAATCCCAAGTCACCTTCATCGTGACAATTTTTCTGCCTTTATTGCAGCCTTGTTACCCTTCATTGCAAGTTTTTTTTTTTCTGCCTTCATTGCAGCCTTGTTACCCTTCATTGCAGCCTTGTTACCCTGTCCAGAAACACCTCACACAACCCCTCTTTATCCCTTTCATCTGTCAACCCTTCATTGCTGTCTTTTAGGCCCCTCTTGAGGAATATTTCATCTTCTTGTTGTTATTTTTATTTTTAGCTTGCTACAAATGGCTAAAAAAAATTATGTTGATTGCTCTTTATCATTCACCGAGGATGAGGTGAATCGTTTAAAGGTTATACTTGACTCTGTCGGTAAGCCTTTTGGAAGTTGTTCTCTACCGACGACCGGCTTGAGCGTATGCTCTCAATCCTTTAGTGTTTGCGATAAAATACCTAAGAATGCTTGGATTTTGGACTCTGGTGCCACCGATCATATGACATTCAATCCCAGTTGGATTTCATCTTACACCTCCTCTGAGAAGAACCGTTATGTTACGGTTGCTAATGGTTCTTATGCTCGTATTGATGGCTCTGGGAGAGTTAACTTGCAACCTTCACTTCAATTACAGGATGTGCTACATGTTCCCACACTCTCTCACAACCTAATATCTGTTCGTAAACTCACCCGTGATCAGAATTGTAAAGTAATATTTTTCACTTCTTATTGTGTTTTTCAGGATCTTACCACGGGGAAGACAATTGGAGTTGCTAAGGAAAAGGGAGGGTTGTACTACCTATCTAATGAACCAAATTGTTCGAAGGTGTTGGCTTCCTACTTGCAGACTGAGTCTTCCGTGTCCTCTTCTCATTCCGCCGCACAAATTTGGCTTCAGCACAAACGTCTTGGTCATCCACCATTCTCTTTAGTTAAGTCTATGTTTCCTTCTTTATTTTTACATCATTCAGTTGAGTCTTTTAAATGTGACGTTTGTGAGTTAGCTAAACATCATCGTGTCTCTTTTACTCCTAGTTCCAATAGAAGTGCTGAACCTTTTGATCTCATACATTCTGATGTATGGGGACCTGCACCTATTTCTAATATTTCGGGTGCTAAATGGTTTGTATCATTTATTGATGATTGTACTCGAGCAACTTGGATTTTCTTGATGAAGGATAAATCAGAAGCACCAGAATTGTTTATTAGTTTTTTAAATATGGTACAAACACAATTTGGCAAGGGGATTAAAAGAATCCGCTCTGACAATGGCAAAGAGTATGCCAATCACATCCTTTCAAATTTTACCAGTCAACGGGGAATAGTTCATGAATTTACATGTGTCGACACCCCACAACAAAATGGTGTTGCAGAAAGAAAGAATCGTCATTTACTTGAAGTTGCTCGAGCCATTCTCTTCCAAATGGCAGTTCCTAACTCATATTGGGGAGAAGCCGTTCTGACAGCTGCCTACTTGATTAATCGGGTTCCATCTCGCATGTTAGGTAATGTCAGTCCTGTTCAGTTTATGACTTCACGGTTTCCTTCTGTTTCTATTTTGCAGAGTCTCGAGTCTCGAGTATTTGGTTGTGTTGCCTTTGTCCATATCCATAAACAACACCGAAGTAAGTTGGACCCCCGCGCAGCCAGATGCATCTTTGTTGGCTATCCCCCAAACAAGAGAGGATATAAATGCTATCATCCTCCTAGTCGTAAGTACTTTGTCTCTAAAGATGTCACGTTTCATGAGAATTTAGCCTACTTCACTCGTCCTCAGCTTCAGGGGGAGAGCATTCAAAATGTAGAATCTGATTCCGAATTTTTAGTCCTACCTGAGTTGCCCATGACTCCTCTTATAAGTCCTATTACCGGTCCTACAATTGAGTCTCCCGAGTCGACTGTGAATCCTGTGTCAAGTCCTATTACTGATCCTCCTATTATTGATCATGCTTCTCCAAATACAGAATCTGAGTCGCCTGCTTCTATTTTTGTCCCTCCTTTATCGTCTGTTTTGCAGGAACCATCATCCTCCATACCAACAAAAACTAAGGCTAGTGAGCCAACCTTGGTGTATCAAAGAAGAAGTAAGCCCGACCTGCTCCAAACACAACTCCAATTGCCAGAACCGGAGGTAAGTGTTGAAACTCATAATCCTATTAGTGATTCCCATAGCTCTGACACTTGCGATACTAATACAGATGATTTGCCTATTGCTTTAAGGAAAGGGAAAAGGTCATGTGCCAAATACCCTATATCTCAATTTGTCTCCTCTAAAAATCTTTCCTTGCAGCATCAAAGTTTTATTTCTGCAGTTGACTCTGTGGTCATCCCATCATCTGTTCAAGAGGCATTGAAAGATAGAAATTGGGTCCAAGCCATGGATGAGGAAATGAAAGCTCTTGAAAAAAATGGAACTTGGGAGATTGTTGATAGACGGGAAGGCAAGAAACCCGTTGGTTGCAGGTGGATCTATACAGTCAAACACAAATCAGATGGTACTCTTGATCGTTACAAAGCCAGACTAGTGGCAAAAGGATACACACAGACATATGGCATAGATTATGAGGAAACCTTTGCTCCAGTTGCGAAAATGAACACTGTTCGAATCTTATTATCTCTTGCTGCTCACTCCGGATGGGAATTACAACAGTTTGATGTCAAAAATGCATTCTTGCATGGAAACTTAGAAGAAGAGGTGTACATGGAGATCCCGCCGGGATTTGGCCCTTCATGTGGATCCAACAAAGTGTGTCGATTGAGGAAAGCCTTATATGGGCTAAAACAATCTCCTAGAGCATGGTTTGGAAGATTCACAAAAGCAATGGTGTACTTAGGCTACAAGCAGAGTCAAGGAGATCACACTCTTTTCTTTAAGCACTCGCATGAAGGAAAACTGACTATACTTCTTGTTTATGTTGATGATATTATTATTACAGGAGATGATCAGGCAGAGAAACAATTACTAAAGGAAAAACTATCGGCAGAATTCGAGATGAAGGACCTTGGACAACTCAAGTATTTTTTGGGAATTGAGGTTGCTTACTCAAACCAAGGCATTTTCATATCTCAAAGGAAGTATATACTCGATCTCTTGCAGGAAACTGGGAAACTGGGATGCAAACCATCAAGTGTTCCCATAGATCAAAACCACAAGTTAAGCCTCGAAGAAGAAAGTGCCAAAGTTGACAGAGTCCAATATCAGAGGTTGGTAGGAAAGTTGATTTACCTGGCACACACTAGGCCTGACTTGGCTTATGCAGTCAGTGTAGTGAGCCAATTTATGCATGACCCGAGAATGCGACACTTACAATCTGTTGATCGCATCTTGCAATACCTCAAGGCTACTCCAGGAAGAGGACTATTGTTCAAAAGAGGTGGAAGCTTAACTATAGAAGCCTACACCGATGCTGACTATGCAGGATCAATTAGTGATAGAAGATCCACTTCGGGATTTTGCACCCTCTTGTGTGGGAACCTTGTCACATGGAGAAGTAAGAAACAAAATGTAGTGGCTCGATCAAGCGCTGAGGCAGAATTTCGAGCTTTGGCTCAAGGAATCTGTGAGTTACTTTGGATGAGGATCATTCTAAATGATCTGAAAATACAATGTGAAGGGCCTATGAAGTTGTTCTGTGACAACAAGTCAACAATCAGTATTGCTCATAATCCTGTTCAGCATGACAGGACCAAACACATTGAGATTGACCGCCATTTCATCAAGGAAAAACTAGACAGTGGTTTAATAGCTACATCCTACATTCCTTCTAGGCATCAACTAGCAGATGTGTTAACAAAAGGCTTGCCACCTGATCGTTTCAATCAATTGACTTGCAAGCTGGGAATGATTGATATCCATTCACCAGCTTGAGGGGGAGTGTTGGAATTATAAAATATTGGAATTATAAATTTGTATTTAGGAGTCAATACATGTACCTAGAAGTCTATGCCTAGAAAATTACATACATGTATCTAGGAACTAGCAACATCCTTGAAAATCTTATCTTGTATTTACTCTCTAGTGTGTATATAATCAAATTACTTGAGTGCATTAGAAACTCAAGCATTTCACCAAATATTCACTTCTCTACAGAATATTTTCTTATTGTTATAATGAAGTTATTTTGTTAGTATTTGCTGCCAAAACTTATTTTACTGGTCTGTGGCTATCTTAGTTTGATAAAGTCACTTTATAAATCTCAAGTACTGATTTCAGTCCATATCACTTAGCAAATGACTATTCACTTAAACCTTTCTTTTTGAACAGTTAATCATGCAAGAAATTTAGTAGCCTAGACTTTTTCTATTGAAATAGTGGTGGGAAAATGTTCCATTTTAATCTCTTTCTTTATTGATCTTCTTAGAATTTGGGTTGGGCCTAACTCATCCCTACTTGGACATCTGGAGCATGGACATAAATGGCTGGTGGTCCAATAACAAAAACAACCTGATAGCAGGTGGCCCAACAGATTTTGGATAGACTTTGATACCATATTAGAATTTGAGTTGGGCCTAACTCATCCCTACAAAACCGGTTTTAGTGGCCCGACGAATCTTAAACCAAATTCTGAAACCATCTTAGAATTTGGATTGGACCTAACTCATCCCTACAAAACCGGATTGTAAGAAAAGGTCATATCCATTATTAGGCTGCCTTATTTTCATTGCACGGCAATAATTTCAACTGTTGTGCCAAGACTTCCCTTATCACTTCAACTGAAAACTGTAAGAAAATACATTGCATGAGCCATGAATAATTCTTCAATCTCTTACAGATAATGCGGGTTCCAATAGCTTTTGGTTTTAATCATAATTATACTTGTGGCTATCTTGTTTTATAGGTCAACGGAAATGAAGCTGCTTTCTTATCACTGTTGTCCTGCAAAAATGAGCTCTGGTAAGTTTTTTCGTTCCTTCTTTTCTAGCCATGTATATTTCATTTAGCCATCAAATCTTAGCCCCATAATTTAGATCACTATATTTCATATTCATAAGTATTAGATAAATTATTTTGGCATAACACAACATCTTATGACATAAAACAACCAAATCTTTAAGAGCTCCCATAAAAGAGAGGCCCGGACAACCCACAGGTGGTCGCTGAATCTATCAGCTTCTCTATCAAAATCTGTGATAAAATTATATGTAATCTCATTAACTATTAGAGTTTTGATTTCTAACAGGAACTTTCAAAATATTGTAGGAGTCCAGAGTCTTTTCCTTCTCTTCATGATGAAGTTCTTGCAGCCGCAGTAGATGTTACCGAGAGCATATCTCCAACCCAAAATGAAAAACAGGTCCAGTTTGTTCACGCTTGTTGCGCTTCTGTTTCTCAATTAAGTTTTTCTGGATCCGTGATTCAACTTATATTACCATAGGGAGCACCTGCTATCTTCCTTAATATAGCTAAAAACTTCAAAGCGAGGAAAGCCAATCACGATACAGATCAAGCAGTTCATGATAATTATTTGGAAAATTTAGAACGATGTTTCTCCAGTCCTCCATTTTTAAAACCTTCTTCAGGTACCGAAGATAGGTTGGATGCCTTTGAGCTTGACATAGGTTTGTCCTTAACATCTACTACCAGCTATACCTAACTTCTTATACTACCAACTATTGTTTATATTTTTTGAAGTATTTTCATTCTCTCGCAGATGAAATTCATATTGATGAACCTGCTGTCTTTTTATCTCATCAGAAAATCCATGTTGACAAGAAAGGCATGTCTTTATTTTATTATATTTTTCTAAAAAATATTTATCTTTTAAGCTATAAATGAATGATTGCCTTGCAGAAAAAGCAAAAGAAACTGACAGACAGAAGTTACTTGAGGAGTCAACCACCGACTCAAAACCAAAAGCTAGAACAACAGAAGAAATTAAGGCAAAATACAGAAAGACTGGGGTAAATCTTAGAATTGAAAATTATGTAGTTTACCCATTATAGCTCACACTTGTTGACCTATTCGCTTGTTTCAGGATGCCGCTACGGCAGCTGCACTTGCAAGGGATAAGCTTGTAGAGCGGCAAGAAAAACTCCAGGTAAGATTATTATTGTATTCCATTCTTCATTACCCAAATCTTATCCTTACACAATATCTAGCCCCATCTCCTACTTTTCAATGAATATGATAACCTAAATCACCGAAAGACAAATCTCCATATTTAAGAAGTTTGATTTTTCATGTATGAGATAGGTAGAGAGCATATATGTATTCAATTTCATCTTGATTATAATTGAGGTCCAATTGAAGTTCATAAATTATTGATTTATCAAGCTGCATGAGTTATAACACATCCCTAATAAATAAAAAAATTCACTTTAGCTCCTTTAACATAAAAGTTCTCTCGTGTTCTTAGTTACATCTTTTAGTAATGAGAAAAACATATTCTGGCATTCTTCAAATTTGTTTATTAGGTTTCTGTCTAACGATCTCTTCTCGTTATGTTTACTAGTTGCTCAACGAACGTACTGAAGAGTTGCAGAATGGGGCACAAGACTTTGCTTCCATGGCAAGTGAACTTGCTAAGCGAATGGAAAATCGTAAATGGTGGCAGCTATAAAGTTGCATGATTTCCTGTATTCATCGACATGTTCCGCCGCTGCGCTCCTTTAGAAGTTGAAATTCTGTCTACACTAAGGCCTCACTTAGCTCTGATTCCTTCCCTTCTTTAAGCATGTTAGTGTAATTTTTAATCTTTTTAAAGTGTAGTTTTATTATTGTCATATTTTGTACAGCACATTATTCTGTATATATCAACCTCAATAAGTTGAGCATATATAGTTGTAAGTTTTTTTGCAATGTAAAGGTAACTTGGGATCTGAATCACTAATAAATTACAAAGTACCGAGAATATCAATAATATTAATAAGGACTAGATTATAACATTCATTTATGGATCAAATTATGGCCATCTTTATTTTTCTGTTAGTTTTTTTTTCCCTATTGGTTCACTCCACTAGAGGCGATTCTCTTATTTGCTACATTATGAGAGTTAGCATCATCTGCTAGGCTCAACTACTGTGATGGTTATTGTTAGAAATATAGTTCGTGCCTGCCTTTTTCACACAATGAGATTATTTACAATATACTCCCTCCGTTGAAAATGATTGTGATTTTGCACACAAATCAAGAAATGCAATAACATTGTCATAAGGCATTACACTTTTACTAACTTAACCTTATAAATGAAAAGGACAGTTATTTTGAAATAAATTTTATTTACTAAAACAATAGTTATTATGAAACGGAGGGATTATGGGATTATGAAAAGGAGGGAGTACTACTATTTACAAATTTTAAATAATATTTATTTTTATATTTACATAGTTTAATACACTTGCATGAGGATGTTAACTAGTACTCGCTGGTGGGGATTTTCTCAGAAATTTTTCGGTGTGGGCCCTAAATATGAAGAATTTTTCTCAGGAACGGAGATGGGGAATAAAGTCCTCCCGAAGGTCCTTTGGCGAGACAAATTGGCAACATAAATCTTCCACATGTGAAGGAAGAGATTGAAAAAGAGGAAAAGTAGATCCAAAAGTCACCAGGCCATGATTAATTTAAGAGACTTCCCAAACAGAATGGAAGACGACGCAAAATTCTGCAACTCCAGGATTTATGTGAAGATGAGCACATAAATGCTAGAAAGATGGATATAACTCCCAGAAAGAGGACAAATTATAAAGGGGCCTAACCTCACACTCGACAACAATTAATGTCAGAAAGTTCCTTCAAAATAATATAACACATGAGAAAACAACATGATAGAAAGTTCCCAAAAATCTGTTTAATTGGGCTAGGAAAATCCATACCACATCCTTGGCCCCTTCAAACAAAATTGAAGAATCAAATTGGCGTGATAATCTAGAAGTCAAACAAATGAACTGACACCTTATATACAATCTATTTATGCTACCATATACATCGTCTAATTCCTTGGGGTGATAAAGCCACCAGAAGGAAACCATATAAGTCACCCATGATTACTTGCTCAAAGAAATAAGATATCAATTGGTACAATACTATCAAGCCTTTCTTAGACAACATTCCATAACAACTATCACAAAAAAATGCCACAAAAGAAATACATTTTATTGTGTATTAATTCAAACTTAGTTAGTTAGTTAGTTACATGTTGACTGTATAGTTAGTCACTCAATGTATATATAGTAACTATTTGTGTAGTTTTGTAACAAGTCTCTTAGACTCCTTCTTATTCAATAATCAATAATATCGTTCTTCCCTCCACGTCTCCCTCTCTCTCTCTCTCTCAATTATCTTCCGCATTGCCTCGTGTTTGATGACACCAACATATGGTATCACGAAATTGGGTGAGTTGTAGGAATCAATAGTGATTGAAGCTCTGGTTGGAATAGGCGACAAGAACTTCAATGTAAATCTTCCAATTATTGATGGCAAGAATTGGGAAAATCGTGTATCCAAATGAGAGTCATCTTCAACTTTTAAGATGTGTCAGAGTATGTAGCAGAAGGGTTTGTAACCGGTAGCAAAGATACTACTCATGCTCAAAAACTAACATACAAGGAATCCAATAAGAAGGATCAGAGGCGCTATTTTACACTCACGAGTGTGTTGAGGCGAAGGTGTTTGATAAAATATCTCACGCTGCAACATCGAAAGAAGCATGAGACATGTTGGAAAAATACTATGGTGGAGATGCGAAAGTCAAGAATGTGCGCCTCCAGTCTTTTAGAAAGCAATATGAAATGCCGCATATGAAAGAGGGCGAATTGATAGCATAATTCTTCATAATGGTTCAAGAATTAACCAACCAGATGAAGAATTCTGGAGATACGTTGACAGAGCAAATGAAGGTCGAAAATGTACTTAGAAGCATCACTCTTCAATATGATATGATAGTAATAAAAATTGAGGAAGCCAAAGAAATGGCCAAAATGAAAATGGAGGATCTGCAAGGCTCTTGAAGCTAGAGGGGTGAGACTAAATCAAAGAGAGACAAAAAGAGATTTTGAACAATCCCTGATTGCTCATTTGAAGAAATGAGGGTTTGATGACACGAAGAGAAGGTGGAAGCAGGAAAAAGGAAAATAACATAAAGAAACCACTCAAAATAGCTGAGAGGAGAAGAAGATTGAAGAAAAATATGAATCCTCTAAAGTAGGAGGAGGGTCTAACAAATTTCAAAACAAGAAGAGGTTCTAAGACAAGGGAAATATTCAATGCTTCAACTATGAGAAGTATGATCACTTTTCAGCTGGTTGCTGGTTCGAAAAGGGAAAACAAACCAAGACTGGTGCAAAGGAGGCTAACATGGTGAAAGATGATTCAAATTCAGATCCTATTATGTTGATGGTAATAACCTGTGAAGGAGCTCCAATCTGTGATATATGGTAATTGGATTCTAGTTGTTCTAACCACATGACTAGATACAAGGATTGGTTGATTGAATTCAACTCAAGCAAAAAGACAAGGGTGAAGCTGACATATAGCAGAAGCTTAATGGCAAAAGGCATGGACAAGATTTTCATACAAAGAAACGAAGGCAAATTTTTTTTTATAGAAGATGTGTTATTTATCCATGGTATGCAATGTAATCTGTTGAGCATTGGTCAACTGGTTGAGAAAGGGTTTTCAGTAACCATGGAAGGAGGATCACTCAAGCTGTATGATAAGAAGAAAAGAATTGTGCTGGAATTAACTCTGACAAGAAACATGATTCGGAAGTCTGTTTGAAGATCTCTGAATCACAATGTCTTTACTCATCAATTACTGATGAAGAAAGTTAGATCTAGCACCAAAGGTATGGGCATCTTAACTTTAGAAGTCTATTCAAGCTGAATACTACGAAGTTAGTAGAAGGATTTCCTAAGACAGTGACACCTGAGGAAACATGTGACATTTTCATGTTTGGGAAGATAACTAGGTTACCTTTTGCGAAGTAGCTATCAATGAGAGCTAAACATGTACTGAATGTCGTTTCATCTGACATTTTTGGTTCATTTGAAAATTTCTTGTGGAGGAAGCAAGTACTTGATACCATTTGTAGATGAATCCAGTAGGATGATGTGGGTGTACTTGATAAAGACCAAAAGAGAAACTTTAAACATGTTCAAAAGGTTTAAAGCTATGGCTGAAAAACAAAGTGGAAGATTAATTAAGATACTCAAAACAGATGGAGGAGGGGAATACAATTCCTATGAATTAAGGTCTTTCTGTAATGAAAGTGGCATCTTGCATGAAGTAACCCCTACACACCTCAACATAATGGTATAGCTGAAAGAAGGAATAGAAGTTTGGTTGAAATGGCTATGAGCATGCTGAAACCAAAGTCATTGGCTCATAAATTATGGGGTGAAGCAGTGTGTAATGTTGCTTATGTTTTAAATAGATGTCCCACCAAGATCCTAAAGAATCAGGTTCTAGTTGGCCAGGAAACAAACCTTGCATCACTCATCTCAAAGTATTTAGATCACTAAGATAAAGACATGTGCCAGATGAAATAAGAACCAAAACTAAAGATAAAAGTGAACTTATGATCCTGATTGGTTACCATCCAACTGGAGCATAAAGGTTCTAAAATCCAGTTATTGAGAAATTGGTTGTTAGTAGGGATCTGAACATAAAAGAAGCAGAATCCTAGGATTAGAACCAAGGTGGAGAAAGAACAAGAGTGGTTCCGATGCAGGATTCAATGCAGTTTGACCCTGGTGAAGTGAATCTAATCATTACTGAAACTCCAACTGATGCGGTGAATCCTACTCAAAATATAAGACCAACCAGAAATAGACAGATGCCTACATTGGTGAATGATTATGAAATCATGTTTGACAATACAGTGAATGAGGAAGGAGAAATAATACACTTGGAAATGTTGGCAAGTGCAGAACCTTTAGACTTTCAGGATGCAATGAAAGACAAGATGTAGATAGATTCAATGAAGGAAGAACTCAGTTCAATTAAAATGTGTGGCACATAGAAACTGACTCAACTTCCAAAAAGAAAGAAGTCAATTGATATGAATTGGATTTTCAAAGTAAAGATGAATCCAAAAGGAACAATAGTGAAGCACAAAGCACGACTTATAGCAAGGGGTTTTCTTCAAATACAAGGTCTGGATTATTCTGAGGTGTTTGAACTAGTGGCAAGACATGAGACTATTAGGCTGGTAGTGGCACTGTCCTGCAGTAGAAGGTGGACTTTGTCACACTTATATGTAAAATCTGCCTTCTAAATGGTCCTTTTGATGAAGAGATATATGTCTCTTAACCTCCAGGTTTTGAAGTAAAGGGAAAAGAGCACATGGTGTATATACTTAACATGTCTTTTTATGGTTTGAAGCAAGAACTAAAAGCCTGGAACACTAGAACATGAGAATTGATACATTCTTCCTCACTCATGGTTTCAAAAGGTGTTTAGTTGAGTATGGTGTGTATGCAAAACACAAGCAAGATGAAATATTATTGCTGGTATGTTTGTATGTGGATGACTTCTTGGTAATTGGAGAATCTTAATTGCAAATTGAAGAACTCAAGAGTACAATGAAGTCAAAATTTGAGATGGAAGCTCTAGGTAATTTGTCCTACTTCCTTGGTATGAAGTTTCTATACAAAGAAGATGAAATGATCTTGCATCAGGAAAAGTATGTTATAAACTTGCTGAATAAATTCAAAATGTTGAACTGTAATCCTGTTGTGACTCTTGTTGAATCCGGTCAAAAGCTTGAAGGATATAATGATGAAGAAAATGTATATGCCACCCTGTACAAGCAGATGATTGGATCATTAAGGTGCTTATGTAATAGTCGACCAGATATCAAATTTACTATAAGAAAGTCTCATTTATTGGATAGAAAAAGAGTATTAAGATACATCAATGGCACACTAAGGCATGGTGTATTATTTTCATATGGAAGAAAGGGAAGCAAGGAAGAGGTGATATAATTTTCTTATTCAGACTAGTGTGGTGACAGATTGAACATGAGAAGTACCACATGTTATGTTTTCAAGTTTCAAAGAGCTCTAATCTTTTGGATCTCCAAGAAGTAACCTATTATGACTCTGTCTAGCTGTGAGGCAGAATATATTGCTAGTTGTTCAGCTGCTTAGATTGAATCTGTTTTGACTGAACTTGGAGTAAATGTTCAAATACAAATCAAGCTCCTTGTTGACAACAAATCTGCAACAAACCTAGCAAAGAATCCAGCCTCGCATGAAAGATCGAAACATATTGAAAAAAAGTTTCATTATATAAGGGAGCAAGTGAACAAAAGAATGTTTGCATTGAGATATTCTCCTACCAAAGACCAAATTATTGATATCTTGACTAAAGATGTAAAAGGAGAATAATTCTCTGAGCTGAAGATAATAATGGGAATGCTGGAATTTGATTCAAAAGTTGGAACTGCTTATGGACCACTAGGCTCTAAACCGTTAATAGTTTCTAGACCATCAGCCTCTGAAGGCCTAAGAGAAAGGAACAAAATAGTCATTACATAACAAAATAGTACAAAATAACGTATCTAATAAAATTAATTCTAAAAAGTGAAAATTGTTCCAAATAACTTTCGAACAAATTATACTTATTAATTTTATTTTTTAAAAAATTTATCAAAATGACGTCTTTTTGTCACAGAAACAAAAAAACAAGCATTTAACCCGTCGATTTTCTAAAACTTTCGATTATCTGACTTTTACCGTATTTAACTAATTATGACCCATTCAATAAATTATCCGGTCCAATAATCAAACCAAATCAATTACATCCGATTCTCGATTCGACGGCCGGTTCTGTATGATTTTTAAAATACTTGTATAAGTTTTTGCTGACTAAAAGAAATAAATTATGAAAGAAAACCCACACCACATAGGAGAGGACAGGATTGATTACATGATCCCCATAAAACAAACTCTGAAGCTATCACCACTCAACAACACTATTCTCCACTCTCCATGGCCTCACTCATAAGACTCTCCATTTCCCTCGACCCCTTCGACTCAACCTCCATCCCCACCCACACCCGCAACCGCACCATCACCTCCATTTCCAAATCCCACCTTCGTCCCCTCAAACCCGACTCCAATTCAATCACCACCTCACTCCGTTCCTTAACCAAAACCCAAGACTGGAAAACCGCCGAAAAACTCGTCCGTCAAATGATCCTATCTCCCGACCCTTCCCAACCCTTAACCCCCCACGTTTTCAACACACTCATCTACGCTTCCTCAAAGCGCGGCTTACTCAAACTATCCTCCAAATGGTTCCGAATGATGCTGGACTGTAGCGTCCCTCCGGATATAACCACATTCGGGATTTTAATGCGGCATTACCAAAAGTGTTGTGACATGAAAGAAGCGGAGTTTGCTATGGCAACGATGAGAAGGTTTGGTGTGGTGTGTGAGTCTGCTTATTCTTCTATGGTTACTATTTATACTAGGTTAGGGTTTTATGAAAAGGCTGAGAGTGTGATTGAGTTGATGAGGGTTGAAGTTCGCGTTTTGAATGTTGAGAATTGGTTGGTGGTTTTGAATTGTTATTGTCAGCAAGGGAAGATGGTGGAGGCTGAAAAAGTTTTTGAAGAAATGCGAGAGGAGGCGGAGTATGCAATGTCGAATGTTGTTGCTTATAATACTATGATAACTGGGTTCGGGAAGGGGTCGAATATGGATGGTGCGGAGAGAGTGTTTAATAGTTTGAGTGTTAGAGGGGTTGAGCCGGATGAAACGAGTTATCGCTCGATGGTTGAGGGTTGGGGTAGAGCGGGGAATTATGAAAAAGCGAGATGGTATTATGAGGAGACGAAGAGGTTAGGGTATAAGGCGAATTCGTCGAATTTGTTTACGATGGTTAAGTTGTGTGCGAATGAGGGAGATTTGGATGGTGCGGTTGGGGTGCTTGATGATATGGTGAAATGTGGATGTCATTATTCGTCGATAATTGGGACTCTTGTGAGTGTTTATGAGAGGGCAGGGAAGGTTTATGAGTTACCGGGTTTGCTTAAAGGTTCGTTTTATCGGTATGTTTTGGTTAATCAAAGCTGTTGTTCTACTGTGGTTATGGCTTATGTGAAGAACAAGATGGTGGATGATGTGCTTAGAGTGTTGAGGGATAAAAAATGGAAGGATTTGAAGTATGAGTATAGTTTGTATCATTTGTTGATATGTTCTTGCAAAGAGGAAGGTTTGCTTGAGGATGCGGTTAAAATATATAAGCAGATGCAGAAAAGTGACGATGACAACGACAAGAAGAAGCTCAACAAGCACGTCATTTGCACGATGATTGACGTTTATAGTATGATGGGGAATTTGAAAGATGCAGAGATGTTGTATCTCAAGCTGAAGAACTCGTCTTCGTCAAATTCATTGGATATGATTGCGGTTAGCATTGTCGTGAAGATGTACTTTCGAGCTGGATCTTTGAAAGAGGCTTGTTCTGTTTTGGATGATATTGACAAGCGGCCTGATATTGTTCCGGACATGGTTTTGTTGCGTTATATGTTGCGGATTTATCAGAGATGTAACATGGTCGATAAATTAGAACAACTGTACTCCAAGATCTCAAAAGATCGGTTGAATTGGGACCAGGAATTTTATAACTGTGTCGTAAATTGCTGTGCTCAGGCTCTGCCGGTAGACGAGCTTTCCAGGCTTTTCGATGAGATGCTGCAGCGAGGTTTCATGCCGAACACGGTAACATACAATGTCGTGCTTAATGCTTTCGGTAAAGCGAAGCTTTTCAAGAAGGTTAAGAAGGTTTATCTTATGGCAAAGAAACAAGGCTTGGTAGATGTCATCACTTACAATACTATTATAGCTTCTTACGGGAAAGATAGGGACTTCACCAACATGTCAAGAACCGTTTGGAATATGCAATTTGATGGCTTCTCGGTTTCTCTTGAAGCCTACAATTCAATGCTGGACGCATATGGAAAAGATGGTCAAATCGACGCGTTTAGATCTGTACTGCAAAAAATGAAGGAATCAAATTGTGCTTCTGATCTCTACACATACAACACTGTGATCAATATCTATGGTCAACAAGGATGGATTGAAGAAGTCGCTGATGTGCTCGCAGAGTTGAATAAATGCGGACTTCGTCCTGATTTGTACAGTTATAACACATTTATCAAGGCATGTGGAATTGCGGGAATGGTTCAAGAGGCTGTAAATGTGATTAAGGAAATGCGAAAAAATGGAATAGAGCCTGACGTGAAAACATACACTAATCTTGTCAATGCACTGAAACGAAACGATGAGTATTTAGAAGCTGTTAAATGGTCTTTATGGATGAAGCAGTTGCAATTATGAATTTCATAAACCTATTGACATTTTTTATATGGATACTATTATATCATACTTTGAAGCATAGCTTGACCTTTGAGTCCCATTTGAGTATAGCCACTAACATTCTGCTTGCTTTGTACAATATTTCTGTATATTCTGAGAAATAAAATAAATGCAAGTTATATGTGTTTGTGCAGAGGAAATTCATTTATGTATTTGCTCTCTATAACCGTTCTTTGTCGCGGTAGAATTTATGATATGGTGATTATAAAATGTGAATCTGAGTCGAGGTCCTGGTTTTTAAGATGGACCCCACATGATGTTAAAAATTGCTGTGTCAATGGCCTGGTAAGTTTTCATAACTTCAACTCAGGTAGATAAATAGTGTATCACTATAATGTGACATTTTTTTTTCATGTTTGTGGGTTTTGAGCAGGTCTTGTGGGATAGAAAATCTCAAGTGCACTGGCTGCATCGATGTTGCGGTTCTGTTGTTGATATGATTTTGTTGTCGTCTAGTGTTTGCGATGCAGAAGGAGATTGTAATATGTTCTTTGTATTGACAATTCCTGGACAACTGGATCTTTACAACACGATTTGGCCATAGCTGATGTCAAAAAATCTGCTTCCCCAATTCGCCATGGCACCGCCATTTTTCGATATTTTGTAACCCTGATCAAAACTCATATATACTGAAGACTTAAGCTGCTATTCTTGACAGAATCAATTCTGCAATTGGCATGTGAACGATGTTAAAATGGGCTGTGCAAGTTCAGTGTCTCAGCATTGGACTTTTGTCCAGATGCTACATCAGATGATCTGGCTGTTGGCGATGAAAGTGATGTTGTGAGTTATTAGAATTGTGATGTATTTATATTTCAGTATCTTATTAAAAAATGTCTTCAAATTAACCAATTAGATTATGTAGGTTCGTCTATATGGGGGCTAATAAGGAGTTCAGATGACACAACTTTGCATTTTGTGACAGAAAATGGAACTAATGGTTGAGTTTTCTTTCTTCATAATATAAAATTCATTAATATTTCAAAGAGCTCGAACAAAAAATTAGTATCTGAATTAGATGCATCAACCTCACACCATTGATTGACTTTCTTTGATGTCTTCGTCGATGTTATGCCAGAGGTTTATCAAATTACCGAACATTGAAAAAACATCATAAATCTTATTCTTTTTTAGACAATTAATTAAACCTTTTGACAAATGTTTGAATTAAGAGTTAAGACCCTCACAAAATAAGGATGTGATTTTTTTCCGTAATCTAATAAATTTTAATAAAACTGTCAAAAGACAAACAATCTTTTTGAAAAACTCATCCGATGAAAATAAACAACATTAAATTGAATTGGTTCAGATATTTTTTTTATAAAATTATCATCCAAAACCGAAGCAAGTCACATGTTTATCTTTGAATTTAAAACCGAAACAGACCATATATTTTTATCAATGAATTTGATAAAAAAAACCTCAAAATTGATTTATTTTTCATTACGAACACCCTACATCAAATTTTCCACGCTTATAACTTGACTTTGAATCATGGCTTAAATAATGATTTCGTCCCTGTAAGTTAGCGTGTTTTTGGTTTTAGTCCCTGAATCTTTTTTTTTCGTTCCAAGTCCCCATATGTTCAATTCGCTTTGGCTTCAGTCCCTCATGTGAATGGAACGTTAAAAAAAAGGATTAGGTGGCAAACGTTGCTGACATGGCTAACGTTGTTTCATTTTATATATTTTTTTCATTACACATGTGGACATCTTCTCTTTGCAATATATTAAATAGGGACCAAATGAAAAAAAATAGAATTTGTTCTTCTTCTCCTTCAAGGTCATTAACTCCAAAATCCCTCATCTTCTTCGCTGCACCTATTCATTCCCTTCTGCCATGGCTTCTAATTCGTCTGCTAAATCTCATCACGTTGAAGCACCGGTTTGTGGTTGCAATAGAAGCATGAAAATATTTATGTCAAACTCCATTGATAACCCTAAAAGGAGGTTTTGGAAGTGTCAAAATGTAGGGTTAATGTATGGTTGGGTCATGGGGGTTCTTTGAGATTGGCAAAAAGGAAAAATTGAAGATTAAGTTGGAGAAGGAGAAGATGAAGGTAACACTGTTGAAGTTGTTGTTGGTTGGGTCATGGGGGTTCTTTGAGATTGGAAAAAAGGAAAAGATGAAGATTAAGTTGGAGAAGGAGAAGATGAAGGTGACACTGTTGAAGTTGTTGTTGGTTGGGTCATGGGGGTTCTTTGTTGCTTGTCACAAATGGTGTTGAACCCAGTTGTTTGCAGCTTGTCACAAATGGTGATGAAGATTAAGTTGGAGAAGGAGAAGAGGAAGGTGACACTGTTTATTTTTTTTTAGTTCAGTCCCTGTAACATATATGTACTTTGGAAATGGTCCATGTACCATATGATGAATGAAAGTATAAAACTAATATCCACGTGTGTTACAAAAAAAATAATAAAAAATTGTTTAAGGAGTATGCCAAGTCACCAACGCCTGCCACATAAGCTTTTTTTTAACGTCTCACTAACAGCAGGGACTAACGCCAAAGCGAATTGAACATATGAGGACTTGGAACGGAAAAAAAAAAAGATTCAGGGACTAAAACCAGAAACACGCTAACTTACAGGGACGAAATCATTATTTAAGCCTTGAATCATTTAATTCAATTCTTAATCCGATTTGCCCTTGCCGCGTGATAGCTGGTTCTCACCAAGGTCAGTCCTATCACAAAATTTGATTTTTTTTAACCACACTCTACTTGGTGAGGCAGAGCCCTCCACACTTATAACTTGCCGTTGAATCGGATTCCTAATTCGCCTTACCGTTGTCACATGATAAGTTGGGTCTCACTATGGTCAGTCCTATCACAAAATTTGAGTTTCTAATCCCACTCTACTTGGTATATGGTAGAGCCCTTCACTCTTATAATTTGTCTTTGAATCAGATTCCTAATCCGTTTTTTCCTTGCCACGTGATAGGAATGTTCTTACTAGGGTCAATTCTATCACAAAATTTGAATTTCGAATGACTCTCCTTGGTAAGGTATAGTCGTACTTTACTCAAATAGGCACCCCTGATTTCTTAGTAAACTCATTAAGATGAAGTTTAGTGGGTAGCTTATAGCTATTTTATCTCTGGGATCTAGAATGGAGCAACTAGGGGTGATGCGGAAGCCACCCTGGTGGGGCACCCATAATTTTTTAGTAAACTCATTAAGATGAGGTTTGGTGGGTAACTTATAGCTATTTTAGCCCTCGGGGATCTAGAATGGAATTACTGGAGGTGGCGCGAAAGTCACCTCGCTGGGACCCCCTAATTTCTTAGTAAACTCATTAAGATGATGTTTGGTGGATAACTTATAGCTATTCTATTACCCGGGGATTTAGAATAAAGCTATTCGAATAGGGTTCTCCTACTTATAAACACTCAGACGTGTCTCACTCGGGGTTCTCATATTACTCACACTTGTAATTCTTTTTCAACAGAAACCACCCGAGTGAGACACGTCCGATTTCTTAGTAAGCTCATTAAGATAAAGTTTGGTGGATGACTAGAGTTGACGCGGGAGCCACCCACTAGGGTAAGATATGATATAAGTGGCCTTATGCAGGTAACCAACCGGAGTGAGAAGCTGAAAGATTTCCTCCATTGAAATCTCATACCTCTAGTGTTTCGCACATCCCTTTTGACTTGTCTCTGCCTCTAGTGTTTCGTACAATCCTGTTGATGATAGAAAGGAGAAGGAAATAGATGGAGAAAGAAAGATGAAGTTAGTGCTCGACAAAGATATGAAGTGGGGGTGAGGGTGTGGGGCAGATGGGATAGAGGAAAAGTCATTGCTAATGTATAAGACATAATCATAACCACAAGATTATCATTTTTCCACTACAGTTGTCTTTATATATTAACACAGATAAACTAATCATAACCACAAGAAATCAATTATATGCCCAAAGAATACTTTCTCAATAACAGATATCACATAACAACAATCTATTTTAAAAAATGTGCTGCTTAGCTTAATCAATGACAATGACAAGATTTCCAAAAAAAAAAAATCAATGACAATGACAATGACAAATACTTTGTTCCCTTGCTAAAGAAAATACATTGATTGACCCACTAGAGAAAAGAGGGCAATAAATTATATAATACAACAAAAAATTCAGCACAATTGCTTCATCCAAGGACTCTTCAAATCTCTGGAAGATTAACTTGAACTTTGTTCTTTGACACTAACTATACTATATATGTAAATGTTGGATAACAGTAAATGTCCAAATTAATTAATAAAATAATAAATAAAAAATACTGTCAGAATGACCAAGAAGCTTTCCTTTGCCATGGTTGCATTTCACTCATGCAACCATCTGTTCCTGCTCTATGTACAGCTGCTCCACCCATGGTGGAAGCATTTCTCTATTCAGATCGTACTGCTGCTGTTGCTGTTGATGCTGCTGCTGCTGCTGTCTCGTCTTCTCAGCACCATACATGTTAGAATTCTCAGAAGGAACATCCTTGACCAATGAGTTAACCCAAGAGACATCAGGCTCACTCTGTTGGGATGATATAGTTGATGGTGCCGGGTTGTTTCTGAACCCGAAAGAAGCTGATTTCCTTAGCTTGTTCAGCTCGTCTCCGTTTACGCTCCAGTTGAGTTTCCCGGTGGGGGAACCCCAATCTGAAAGGCCGGAGGAGACTCTGCAGGAAGGGTTGGAAGGTGGAGAAAGCCCGAGATGGTGAGTTGATGCGCCGCGGTCAATGAAACTCTGGCTGCGTTGCTTTGCGAAGGCGGCAGACCTGGAGTTCATCACTGCAGCAGCCACGGCAGCTGATGAATCAAATCCGTATGCTGAGGGTTTTCTTACTGGAGAGGAAGGTGTGTTGTTGGATGGATAACTAGCGCGAAGGTGGTTCATGTTCATGTTCTGGCTCATGTTCATGTTTTGACGCATCTGCATGGCAGTTGGAGATTGCATTTGTTGTGTGGGTGTTGAGGGTTGCATGGAAAGTCCATGTAGTTGAGATAGTAAATTAGGATCAGCAGATGCTAATAGATCATCGAGGTTAGTTGGATTCAAATCAACAATCCTGTTGAATTCGTTGCTCCGGAAAGATGGGGAAGAGATTCTCGCAATCTCTTCAATCATTTGCTGCTGCTGTTGTTGTTGGTGCTGTTGTTGACGGCGAGGACTATCTAGACCGAGCAGTTCCATCTCGAGATCTAGATCCCTGGCGCTCAGAGCACTCTTCAACCGACTACCGGGGAGCTGCAACGATGGTGGAGTGAGGTTTAATTTGTTCTGCCACAAGTTTCCGCCCTTGGGAGACGATGAACCTGCCAAGGGAGACATGGGCGGCGTTGACACGGTTGACATAGGCATAGATGAAGAACTAAGAGACAACGGACTCATCGATGTCATGTCAAGTGCACTAGCTGAATAAGATTTCGGTGAGGGCATAGCGGACCCAGTGGAAGCATACACGGGACGAAGCTCTTCAGGCTTGTGAGCAAAGAAGCATACTTTTCTGTTACAGCCAGTTTCATCCTTACAAAGCCTTGTTCGGTATTGTGCAGGATGAAGCCATGACTCAAAAACACCGTGAGCATACTCGCAAGAATCGCCTTTCTGGCAGGAACCTTTGCGAAACTCTGGGCAAGGAACACAGCTGTAAGGGTATTTCCTTGGGTCTCTCCTCCTTGCGTTCTCACCTGGATGAACAAAAGGACACTCAGTCCAATCGTGAGAATAAGCCCTCGAACACGGTTTCACCTTGAAACTATACATCCTAAACTCATCCGATCCATATACACCGTTGTTTATATCCGGCAACGATATATCAATAGGATACTCTTTCTTATCACCACCATCTTTTTTCAAAGGAACATCCATCTCCCCTTGGACGAGTTCGGCACTCACCTCACCTCTCAGAAACAGCTCCAACACCTTCCTACGCGATTTCAACAAAGCATTAAAAGCAGGCACAATCAAATCAACCGGCTTATTCCCACCAGCATCAACACAATCGGCATCCGCCCCAGCCTCAAGCAAAAGCTTGACAACCTCAAACGATGACTCCGAACCACCGGCAACAGCACAATGAAGAGCAGTAACCATATCAGAACCACAAACTCCATTAACATCAACCTTTCCTGTCAAAACAATATACTTAACCACCTTAATACTTCCAAACAAAGAAGCAATCATGAGCGGAGTCCTCTTCTCAGCTCCCATCTCCTTCAACCCAATTCTCCTACCATACCAAAACCCTTCTTCATTCAAATCCAAACCCTTCTCTTCCACTTCTCGTGCGAAAGCATTGAAATCATCAGCAGCAGCCAATTCAAGCAATACTGATGAGTTGTGAATACCCTTCTCAAGCTTACTCTCCATGGCGTAATCCGATGAAGAAATTTTACTCTTTGAACCACTGCACATAATCCAAATCCTGTACAAAAAACCAGCAAAAAATCAATAAAAACTTCATCTAAAAAACTTCACTATTTACAAAAACCCATAAAAAAAAAATCCAAGTCATAAACAAAAATTACCCATTTCTATCCATATCTAAAAAAACAACCTTTGTTCCAAAATCCTAAATTTTAGATCCATAAAAGTATTTTCAACTAACCAACACAACAACAATCTAGTATTCCAAAACCCAATCATGGTATTAAAAAAACATAAATAAAGAGACATAAAAATGATACAACACAAAAAACAAGTAACAACCTTAACCTAAAATAAAAGCTTGAATCTTTGATCTACCCAAAAAAAAAAACCCACAAAATAATTACCTCAAACCCACCAAAAACAACCTAAGATCAAATAAAAATACAAAAAAAAAAAACATACCTTAGTAAAACAAAACACTGAAACAAGCTTTCGCTGTTGTTGTTGATGATGATGTTGGGAGTAAGAGTAATGAAGAAAATCGAGAAAGAAGAGAATGGATATATATTGTGAGTTGAAGACAACAACAATTATGTATATATGAGAAGAAGAAAAAGGAACAAGATAGGAAAGTGTGACTTTTCTTCCTTACTCTTTCTCTTTGGTCAAAGTCAATTATTCAATGCCAAGGGTAACAGTGGGACCCACAGGCAGCGTTTGCTTAATGTCTCTATCTTCCTCTAAATGCAAATGAAATTCAAATGAAACTCAAATTCAAATGCAAATGCAAATTCAAATGCAAATGCAAATGAAATGCATCGTGTGGACCCGTCTTGAATTTACAATATTATCCCTTAAGGAGCCTATGGCTCAACGGGTGTTTTTCACTTTTTAATAATTGTTGTAATGAAAAAAGGAAATTCTAACTATTGGTCAAATTGAAAATACTATGTTTATTAAAGTGTTTTTTTTTAATTGATTTTTGTTATTGGTGATTTAGATGCTTTGTTTGTTTTTTAAATTGTATTGATGGAAACAAATTCTAAATAATTAAGATTGTTGAATGTGTTTATTTCAATCTCTTCTTTAAGAGGTGATTTCTCTTCTTTGCCAACAGGACAAGGTTTGAGAACTTTCGTTTGTCACCAAGGGACACTCTTTGAATAGTCTTGATTGGATTTTGTTTGTTTGTATTTTTTATACTTTAATAATCTTTTAGAAAATGATGTAAGAGGTGCTAGTTTGTTTAGTTTGATTTCATAATATGATTGTATTTTATTTTTAAAAAAATATAATTCATATATAAAAATGGAAATTTAAATATAAATATAAAATGAACAAAAAAGAATATGATATTGAATTAAATAATTAATTTATTAAAACATTTTAAAATAAAATTATCATTTAAAATATTATAAATAAGGATATTAATTTAAATTGTAAAATTAAATATAATTTAATTTTTATATCACATTTCTCACCAAACACATATTTTAGAGTTTATCTAGTCAATATCATATTTTGTTCTTATCAACTCTTTGTCACAACTTATTCATATTTTATCATTTAAAATATTACAAATAAGGATATTAATTTAAATTGTAAAATTAAATATAATTTAATTTTTATATCACATTTCTTATCATATATGCATCAAACACATATTTTGATAAGAGTTTATCAAGTCAATATCATATTTCGTTCTTATCAACTCTTTGTCACAACTTATTCATATTTTACCATGTCCATCAAACAATTTATAACACTATGTAGATTGGTCAAATTTTTAAAAATGATATGCAATTTGCAATGGCATCGTATTGATAACTTGGAATGGACATCACAATCATATAGAGTCTGCATTTTAGGATAATGGTGCATAACATTTATTTGTTGAATTATATTTGATATTCTTTTATGATGTCATGTTGTGCGTCATATTTGTATTCAAATAATATATGTTATTTTTAGATTGTGACCATCTACTTTAGCATGTGTTTGGATCACATGTTCATGATAGTCTGGTGGATGATGGTGACGAGTATGAAGTACCATAATTGAGCTTTATGTCACGTATGGATGTTTAATTTGGCTTTACACCATAAGGAAATGAGAAGAAGTGGTTCATTAAGCAATGATCATTGAGAAAATTCCTTATTTGATGCCCATAAATATGGTATTGGATAGTTAAAAGGGCGCATTTAAGAGAGCTGGAAGACATGTACTAAAGGTTTTATTATCCCTATAGTTGGGTTTTGAGGGCCACAGTCTAGTCGGAGTGAGTATATGGAAGCTCATCGGTGCCTGTGACAGGAGTGGTTGGACGAGCTGGAGTATTAGACACTTATTATGAGAGGGATAATGTATATTTACCCAAGGTACAATGGTTGTTATCTTCTCCTAGTGAGGATTAGGTACCTTTGTGGAGAAAGGTATTAAGTGTGGGGGATTTTTATGACTCTATATACTTTTTTGTGTCATCACTTAAGGGGATTCCACCGACATAAGTAGTAGGCATGACAACTGAGCGAATTGGAGAAGGTTTTTTTACCTCCCCTAAACTCAAATCCGAATTTTCAAACAATCTTCGTTCCTCGCCCCGATCCCCAACGGATGTGGATAGCCGAGACCCAAATTCGTCTCAAACAAGTTCAGCTTGGGTTCGGGTATCCCCGCCCGCCACCATCCATTTAGTGAAATCCATTTTTTAAATAGAAATTTTTTTTCCAAAATTAAATTACATTACAAATAATAAAATAAAACAGTCTAAAAAAAATTTATACTTACATTTCAAATATTTTAAATAATAAATCTAAATCAAAATATCAAAATATTGACCGCATATTTAATATTCTAAATTATAAAAACTAAATAATAAAGTACATAATGAAATAAATGGGGCAGATACTAATGTCCTTATTACCCAACTCATCCTTATGTTTTGTAATCGGGGAAAGCCCAAACTCAATCAAAATGAGTTTTCCCCATCAATTTCGGGGCGAGTTCGGGTGGGTTTTTATAGGTGTGGGTTATATTGTCATGCCTAAGCAATATATTTGGTATCAGGGTGATTGAGAGTTACTTATGAAGTGAAATCGAGCGAAAAGTTTCTTGGTGTTAAGATAACTGTCAAATTTACTTCAGTACAATATATGTTTATAGGTCATTATCAACATACTTAAATAGAAAACAATCATATTTTTCATTATTATTGTGCATATTAGTAATTTACTTGAAAAGATAAAATTGATTTGCATAAGTTTCTATATGTTAGATAAATAAAAGTAAGTATTCATGAGGCAACAAATCACAATGAACTAAGGAAACTAGAAACTAAGGCAATTTCACTTATGAATAAATGATTCAAATAATGAATGGAAGTCGGGAACCAAACTTCAGAAAACAATATAAATTCGTTAATCAAAGAAACATATGTGTACTGGTCAAAAATTACATGTGTACATGTTACCCCTGAAAGGGCATGGGTACTTAGAGGCCTTAGTAGGTTTTTAACAACTGAGGGTGGTTATGGCTTGCTCCCAACAGTGAGAAACCTTGTATGGTGATGTTATGGTGGTTTTAGAGGATCTGATCGTGTGAGGTGAGAGGCTATGCATCTCAGTGTGGTGCTTAGGAGTGTTTGAATTAGGATATTATCCCTCTCCCATTAGGGAAGAAGCATATATAGGGGCCTTTTGGGCCTAGGTTTTAGGAAACCCTTGGAGGAAGTAATTGCTTCCCTATGACTAGGGGAGACTGTTGACTACCTATACCTCAGGGAATCATGGTATGACTCCTTCTCATATGACTAAAAGATTGGTGAGAGTGTCGCCTAGGCGACATCACTTTAGGCATGGATCCTGAAGTCGCCCCTATTTAGGATTCTTACGAATATTACATTACAATATGATTAGTAAATTCAAGGCAATTTAGACATTACTTAGCACCAAAGAAAGCTCAATATGTTAGTCGAGCTTTCCTCCAATTAGAGAATAAGGCCCAATACTAAATTTCAAATAAATTATCTACGCATATCCCACTCACTTATCATTCATACAAATATGACCCTTTTTTTATTAAACAAGTGATTTCAAACACAAGAGGGGGTAAATTATGATTTAATTTTTTTAGAAAACATTCAGAAATAATGGATTTATAAAACAAGTTTTACACATAAGGTAGGAGAAGAAGATAAAATAAATTAGGAATAAAGGAAAGCAGACACCATAATTATCATGGCTCGACCCAAAACCATGAGGTCTACGTCTAGCCTATAAAGATAACACCTTGAGAATTTTCAATATTAACCAAACTTTTAACACAGGTTCAACTCACAACCTTTACACCAATATTTATCACGGGTTTATCTCATGAAGGAGATATTCGTCCTCTACCAAATGTAGTTTTGATATAAAAAAACAATTATTTGTGAAGATTATCAAAGATGAAAGAGCTTAAAAAGACACATGATATATCTAAAGTATTGCAATGCTTCATGGTTTGTTTATAAAATTGTGCATCTTTCCATAGCAATGTTACATGATGTATATAAGCATGCATACAACAGAAACAAAACGCCTCTTTCTAAAAAATAAATCTTCATATCAATTCAAACAAATCATTAAATGTTTATTCATTTTCAAAATGTTGAAACTTTGTGCATTACGTTCAAATCATGAAAAAATTTCATAAACATATTTTCATCACTTAAGGTTTATGTATTATTGAATTTTAACATTGAAAAGGATGATCAATTTTCATCTTAGAAATCATTCAAGATTCAAATACTTAAGATTATTCAAAAAGTGCATATTGAAACTTAATTACCAAGTTTGTGGTGATAAGTTGTTTGTTGTAAAAGGCTTAAGGCTATTCGAATTGGTGTAATTCAAAGTCCACCATAGTGTTTGATGTTTGTGAAAAAGGTCTTTTGAATTAGGATGATTCAAAGTCCGCCATAGTGTTTGGTGTTTATGTTAGAAGATTGTAAGAGAGGTATTGGTGCAAGACTTGTACAAAGAACTAACATAGTGGAGGATTCTTCAAGATGTGAAGGGACTAGATGTAACTCTTAACTTGGAAAAGGGAACTAGTATAAATCAATTTGTCATTTATTTTATGCAATTTATTTTCTTCACTATTCTCTCTAAGAACCGTAGAAAACAAAAGTTACTTGTTTTAAGTTAAAAATTAAGAATTCTTAATTAAAACAAGAAAAATCCATAAAATCTAATTCACCTCCTCTTAGATTTCACTCTAAAGCTACAATTGGCATAAGAGCAAGAGTTGGGTAAATTGCTCCTAGATTCGGGATAAAATGTCTTCTATAAAAGTGTTCTTAGGAAAATATGGTAGTGTAAATAGACCCCCATGTTTTGTTGGTGAACAATATAACTTTTTGAAAATCAGGATGCAACAGTTTCTTGAATCCCAAGAGGCTGAAGTTTAGAAATCCGTGAAAAATAGTTGCTTTATTCCAACCGTTGTTGTAAATGGTGTAAATCTACCAAAACCTAAAGATGCATTAAATGAAGATGATAATAAGAAAATTATTCATGATAAGAAAGCCAAAAATATATTGACATATTCTTTAGGAATGGATGAATTCTTTAGGGTGACAAATTGTCAAACCGCTAAAGAAATGTGGGGTACCTTGCAAGTCACACACGAAGAAACCAAAGAAGTTAAAGAAGTTAAGAGATCAAAATTGAACACTTTATCATAAGAATATGAAATGTTCAGAATGCTACCCCATGAAAATATTTTACATATGCAAATAAGGTTCACTGTATTGACAAATCACTTGATCTCTCTTAGAAAAGTTCTCAGCAATGATGAATTAAACTTGAAGGTTCTTAGATAAAAATCATGGCAACCAAAAGTGATGGCCATTTCAGAAAATAAAGGATTATAAAAAATGACATTGTCGGCATTATTTGACAAGTTACAAGAACATGAAATGGAACTTGAAAAATTAGAGAAGTATGAAGGGCGTGAAGATAAAGTTAGATCCCTTGCTTTAAGTCTAAATATGAAAGTTCACAAGAAGAAAAATCCTAATCCGATTATGAAGATGTTGTACTAATCAAGAAATTTAAAAAATTATTGAAAAAAGAAAAGACAAAGAAAATTGGTCAAAGAGAAGCACCAACTTCAAGAAAGAAAATTACTTATTTTGAATGTGGAAGATCAGAACATGTCAAAAGTGATTGCCATACCCTTCATAGAAAGAATGACTTCAATGGCCAGATGAAAAAAAGGTCAAAATGATCATACTAAGCATGGCAAGTCAATGAAGTAAGTTCATCTTCAGATGAAAAACAAGCACACATGACATTAATGGTTTCACATCATTTTGATGATGATAATAAGGTTAGTAATAATGAACCTTCTTATGATGAATTGCATTTTTCTTTTCATGATAAATGTCTAAAGTTTTATAGATTATGCGCTAAGCGAAAACGATTTCATCTCTAGAAATTAAATCTATTGCCATGCAGGTAGAATTGGACCAAGTTAAAACAATTTCATCATATGAAAAATGTATATCTCTTGAATCTTAAATTATTGATCTAAATCAAATTATATGTAATTATGAAAAAGGACAAATTGGTTTGAAAAGTGTGAGATATTGGATCGAACTCTAGTATGGTCGAAGGGTAGCTTCTTGGTTCGACAGTTTGACAGAGTTAAGCATGAAGTCGAAGGTTGTTTACATGCTGGTGTCGAAGTGTGCATGTTGTAGTCGAAGATGGGTCTAGCATGCAGATGTCAAAGATGCTAGGATTGTTAGCATGTTAAATTAGATTTTAGTGTTTAAACCCTAATTTATTAAGTTGGCTTGTGTAATGGGCCTTGCTGAAAAAGCCCATTAGTTAGTATGTTAGGTTTTATTATAAATAGCATACTAGTCTCTCATCATTGCTAGGCTGCAAATCCTAATTTAGGGTGAGAGAGATTATTTGTTATTCTTGTAAACTTGTAATCTTGTTTTAAGAGAAAGTAAAAGAATAGCAGTTATAACCAATTCTTGTGTTCTTCTTATCTTCCCTAATTCCTATTATACTTTGTTATTGGTATCGTTTTTCACAACAAATTGGTGCGGTGAGCGTGGATAAGATGCCTTCAACAAAGTATGAGATTGAAAAGTTCACCGGAATAAATGATTTCGGTCTGTGGCGCTTGAAGATGAAAGTCCTACTGGTTCAGCAGGGTTGTTTGGAAGCGTTGAAGGGAGAGGCAGCCATGAATGCTGAATTAACGGCAGCGGAGAAGACAACTATGATCGAGAAAGCACACAACGCAATTCTGTTGAGCCTTGGTGATAAGGTTCTACTACAGGTATCAAAGGAGACGACGACATCAGGGTTATGGGTGAAACTTGAAAGTTTGTATATAACCAAATCACTGATAAATCGACTCTACCTGAAGCAAGCTTTGTATTCATTCAAGATGGTTGAAGACAAAGTGTTAGCTGAGCAGTTGGATATGTTTAACAAGCTGATTCTTGATCTTGAAAATATTGATGTAAAGATCGATGATGAAGATCAAGCGCTGTTACTATTGTACGCTTTGCCTCGATCACATGCTCACTTCAAAGAAACTCTCCTGTATGGAAGAGAGTCCATGTCCTTTGAAGAAGTTCAATCAGCCATGTATTCAAAGGACTTGAACGAACGAAAGGAGCATAAACCTTTGACTGTTGGTGAAGGTTTGGCCGTTAAAGGAAAACTCTTACGAAAGGATGGTAAGTCTGACAAGAAGAAGGGCAAAAGCCAGTCGAAGTCTTACAGTGGCGAAGCATCTGGCATTCGATGCTATCGTTGTAAGAAGGAGGGTCACACAAGAAAGGTGTTCCCTGAACGCCTGAAAGATCATGGAGGTAAGGATAATGGCAACGCTGCCATTGTTCAATATGATTTTGAATCATCTGATGTTCTTGTGGTTTCAAGCAGTGACTCTAAGAAGGAGTGGATTATGGATTCAGGTTGCACTCGGCACATGACTCCAAACAAAGACTTGTTCGAGGAATTATGTGATCAAGATGGTGGATCAGTATTGCTGGGAAACAACAAGGCTTGCAAGATTGCAGGTGTTGGATTTGTGAGATTCAAGCTCCATGATGAGTCAATAAGGTTGTTGACTGAAGTCAGGTATGTTCCTGACTTGAAGAGAAATCTGCTTTCTCTTGGTGAATTCGACAAGAAAGGATATGTTTTTCAAGGAGAGAAAAGTATCCTAAGAGTCATGAAGGGGTCGACGGAAGTCTTGAGAGGCGTGAAGAAACAAGGCTTGTATACCCTTGAGGCTGAAGTTGTAAGTGGTTCGACAAATGTTGCATCCACGAAACCTTTGTCGAAGACAGAAATCTGGCACATGAGATTGGGCCATGTCAGTGAAAGAGGTCTGGTCGAATTAGGGAAACAAAATCTGCTTGGTGGAGACAAAGTCGAAAAGCTGAAGTTTTGTGAACCCTGTGTATTTGGAAAATCTTGCAGAGTGAAGTTCAACAAAGGCAAACAAAGAACACGTAGATCCCTTGACTACATCCATTTTGATCTTTGGGGGCCTGTAAGGTGTCCATCACATTCAAGAGCAAGGTATTTTCTATCCATAGTAGATGATTATTCCACATAATTATGGGTATTCATCCAGAAGACTAAGGATGAAACTTTTGAGAATTTCAAAAGTTGGAAGACTCTGTTTGAAAATCAGACTGGCAGAAAGATCAAGAGGTTGAGGACTGACAATGGCCTTGAATTTTGCAACGAGGCGTTCAACAGTTTTTGTGCTGCCTCTGGTATTGAAAGGCATAAAACTACTGCAGGTACTCCACAACAAAATGGTTTGGCTGAAAGGTTTAATCGAACTATTTTGGAGAGAGTCAGATGCATGTTGACTAGTGCGGGGTTAAAGAAGGTGTTATGGGCTGAGGCTGTTTCGACAACAACATATCTGATAAACAAATGTCCTTCGACAGTGTTAGATATGAAGACACCTGAAGATGTTTGGTCGGGACATCCACCAGATCTCGACAAACAGAGAGTATTTGGCTGCGTAGCCTATGCTCACATTAGGCAAGACAAGGTCGAACCTAGAGGTCTGAAATGCATGTTCATGGGATACCCTGAAGGAGTCAAAGCTTATAGGCTATGGTGCCTAGAGCCATGTCACAGAAGGTGTATCACCAGTCGAGATGTAGTTTTCAATGAAACTGAAATGGCTTTTAAGAAAACTGATGATGTTGGTCGAAGTACAGAAACATCTAACGAAGAGCTGGAACAGGTAGAGATTCCTGTTGAGGTGGAGCATGTTGATGCTGAATTGCATATCCCTGATGAAGTCGAAGAAGAAGCAGAAGATGCTGAGGAAGTTGAAGAAACTGACGATGACTACCTATTATTGAGAGATAGGTCGAGAAGAGTCATCAAGGCACCTCAGAGGCTTGGGTATGCAGATCTTATAGCTTATGCCTTAATCTCTGCAAGTGAGGTTCTAGACGAAGAACCTAGAGACTACAAGGAAGTTATGAGGAGTTGAAATAAGACTGAATGGCTGAAGGCCATGGATGATAAGATGAAATCTCTTCATGATAATCATACTTGGGAACTGATCAAGAAACCTGGTGGGGCAAGGTTAGTCAGCTGTAAATGGATTTTCAAAGTTAAGGAAGGAATTGAAGGAGTGACGTCGAAAAGATACAAGGCAAGGTTAGTTGCAAGGGGTTTCACTCAGAAAGAAGGTGTCGACTTCAATGATGTGTTTTCTTCTGTTGTGAAGCATAGGTCCATTCGAATGTTGCTTGCCATGGTGGCACAGTTCGATCTTGAACTGGAACAGATGGATGTGAAGACTGCGTTCTTGTATGGTGATCTAGATGAAACGATCCTGATGAGGCAACCTGAAGGGTATGTCGAAAAGGGGAAGGAAGATTATGTGTGCAAGTTAAAGAGATCTTTGTACGGGCTGAAACAATCTCCTCGATAGTGGAATAGGAGATTCGACAAGTTCATGGCACGCATAAGTTTCATTAGAAGTCAGTTCGACCACTGCGTTTACTTCAGATTTCAACCTGGTAATTCATTTGTTATTTTGTTGCTTTATGTGGATGATATTCTTATAGCAAGCAACAATGTTGAAGATGTGACGAGGGTGAAGGTTGAACTCAATAAGGAGTTCGATATGAAGGATCTGGGAGCTGCTTCCAGGATTCTTGGAATTGACATTCGAAGAGATAGAAAGAAGTCGAAGTTATGCCTATCTCAAGAGGCATATCTACGAAAGATTCTCGAAAACTTTGGTATGTCGAATTCGAAGCCAGTTGTGACTCCAACAAACCCTCAATTCAAGCTGAGTATTGATCAGTATCCCAATACTGATGTCGAAAGAGCCTATATGAACAGCATCCCATATGCTAATGTAGTTGGTTCTTTGATGTATGCTAAGGTCTGTACTAGACCCGACATAGCATACGCAGTAAGTCTTGTAAGCAGGTACATGGCGAATCCTGGAAAGGCTCACTGGCAAGCATTGAAGTGGATTTTAAGGTACATAAATGGGTCTCTGAAAAGAGTCCTAATTTATGGTGGAGCCTTGGGTGAAGATAGTAAAGCAGCAATTGAAGGATATGTCGAATCTGATTATGCAGGTTGTATGGATTCCAGAAAATCTATTTCTGGATATGTTTTCACTATGTTTGGCACTGCAATTAGTTGGAAAGCAACACTTCAGAAGGTTGTTGCTCTGTCAACCACTGAAACGGAGTATATTGCCCTATCTGAAGCTGTGAAAGAAGCATTGTGGCTTGAAGGTTTTGCGAAGGAGCTGAAACTTCAAGGTCGAGGTATCACTATTAAATGTGATAGTCAAAGTGCAATACACCTGTCAAAGAATTCAGCCTATCATGAGCGAACTAAGCACATTGATGTGAGGCTGCATTTCGTCAGAGGAGTAATCGAGCGTGGAGAAGTCCAAGTGCTGAAGGTTTCGACTGAAGACAATGCTGCTGATATGATCACCAAGACATTGCCGAGTTGCAAGTTTTTCCACTGTATGCAATTGATAAAGCTGCATGAAGAAAGCTAGTTTGTTCCCTTGATGTTGTAGAGTTAGATCCAAGGTGGAGATTTGTGAGATATTGGATCGAGCTCTAGTATGGTCGAATGGTAGCTTCTTGGTTCGACAGTTCGACAGAGTTAAGCATGAAGTCGAAGGTTGTTCACATGCTGGTGTCGAAGTGTGCATGCTGTAGTCGAAGATGGGTCTAGCATGCAGATGTCGAAGATGCTAGGGTTGTTAGCATGGTAAATTAGGTTTTAGTGTTTAAACCTTAATTTATTAAGTTGGCTTGTGTAATGGGCCTTGCTGAAAAAGCCCATTAGTTAGTATGTTAGGTTTTATTATAAATAGCATACTAGTCTCTCATCATTGCTAGGCTGCAAATCCTAATTTAGGGTGAGAGAGGTTATTTGTTATTCTTGTAAACTTGTAATCTTGTTTTAAGAGAAAGTAAAAGAGTAGCAGTTATAACCAATTCTTGTGTTCTTCTTATCTTCCCTAATTCCTATTATACTTTGTTATTGTTATCGTTTTTCACAACAAAAAGTGTTCTAAGTAAGCAAAGGAATACAAATGATAGAAGTGGTCTTGGATATTTCAAAATTTTACAAACCTACTTCAAATAAGACTATCTTTATAAAGTCTACCAATGCTTATGACAATTTTCATACTAAGAAGGTGCAAGATTATTGTCAAAGAACTTATGTGAAAAACAATTTCTATCATTATAAAGTAACAAGCCTTTTAAGTATTCTTAATTTTTTTATTGCAATCATAAAGGCCATACCATTAATATATGTTACAGTTAACAATTTGGTAACCAAATGGAAAGTATGTATAGGTTGAGAAAGAAACTAACCCAAAAGGATTAAAATAATTTTGGATACCTAGAAAGAGCAATTTTTTTTTGTATATGTGCTTGGAGACCATATGCTAATTTTGTTAAATAAAGATTGGTTGTTCAAGATACAAGCTTTAATTGGTTAAAGATGAATGAAAATGTCTCACACTTTCAAAAGAGCATCAACATTTGTATCAGCTCATCTATATCATGATTGACATCAATATTGGTACTTACAATTGTGAAGAAGATAAGTGTCTAAATATATGATATTATATTCTTTGATCTAATCACTTCATCTATCAAAATGCATCTTTCTATATAGTACTTTGCTTTAGATTTTATTCTCTTTCTTCTTTTTGATAATATCAAAGGGAGGGAGAAGATGTATGGTTGTTTTTGTTCATTTTATTTCAGGATACCAAAGCTTGAAAATCAAAACAAAAAGGGAGATATACAAGATAAGCGGAGTATCAAATGTCAAATAGAAACTTCTCATCCATATATTTTCTCATCATCAAAAAGCGGGAGATTATGAAGAAGATATCCATCATCTACCAAATGTAGTTTTGGTGAAGACAAAGACTGATGAAAACTATCAAAGAAGAAATAGTTTAAAAAGACACATGATGAATGCTAGCCAATTATGAAGCTTAAATCATGATGTCCGATCAAGTTTAAAGATTGATAAAAATATATAGTGATCAAAGAAGGTATATTGTTGGAAAAGCTTTAAACTATGTGCAAAATGATCAAGCTAAGGACCAAGAATGCATAAGTCATTAGATGTCATAAAATTTAAGGAAATTGATCATGATGTTAAGGTCCTCAATTGCAGTTCATCGTGTATAAGCTTTATATGCTTAGAAAAACTATCTCTCACTTCATCTAAACTCTTGTATTATCATTCATATTCATACATTGAGCCATACTTAAAAAAATAAAGTTTTAAGCAAAATTTTATGGTATTTGGATACCATATTGTGGTATTAGAATACCAATTAAAAACACTTAAATTTTACTTCTGGATGAAGTGGTATTCGATTACCACTAATTGGTATCCGGATACCAATATTTGAAATTCAATTTTATTTACCGTTTGAAATGGGGTATTTGAATATCATATTATGGTATTCGATTACCATACTGAAGCAATGCATTTTTTCAAATTTAAGATGTTTAGAAAACATTGCAATGCTTCATGGTTTGTTTCTAAAGTTGTGTATCTTTTTATAGTAATGTTTCACGATGTATAAGCATGCATATAACAGAAACAAAGAACACCCCTTTCTAACAAAAACTAATCTTCATATAAATTCAAACAAATCATCAAGTGTTAATTCATTTTGAAAATGTTGAAACTTTGTGCATACCTTCAAATCATACACAAGTTTCATAAGCATATTATGAGTACTTGAGATTTATGTATTATTGAGTTGTAACATTGAAACGGCAATTTTCATTTTAGAATTCATTCAAGTTCAAATACTTAAGATTATTCAAAAAGTATGTTGTAACATAATCACCAAGTTTGTGGTGATAAGTTGTTTGTTGTAAAAGGCTCTTTGAATTGGTGTAATTCAAAGTCCATCATAGATTTTGGTGTTTGTAAAAAAGGTAATTTGAATTAGAGTGATTCAAAGTCCACCATAGTGTTTGGTGTTTATGTTAGAAGATTGTAAGAGAGGTCTTGATGTGAGACTTGTACAAAGATATAACATAGTGGAACATTATTTAAGATGCGGAGGGTATGGATGTTCCATTAAGTTAAAAAAGGGGAACTAGTATAAATCATTGTGTCACTTATTTTCTTCGATTTATTTTATGTAATTTATTTTATGCAGTATTCTCTCTAAGAACCATAGAAAACCAAAGTTAATTGTTTAAAGTTAGAAATTAAGAATTCTTAATAAAGCAAGAAAAACTATTCAAATATAATTCACCCCTCTTAGATTGCACTATAGAGTTACACAACTTGCAATATTTACCAAGCTTTTATCAATCGTTAAACTTGCAACTTTTGTAGCTTACAAGTTTAAGAAAATAAGACTTTACTGGTTTGACAATAAGATAAAAATAACAACATCGATTAAAATTAGATTCTAGATAGTAGTTTCTCTATCGATGCTAAAATATATATGAAATGTGTAAATTTTATAAAATAGAGTGAGAAAATAGAAAAAAAACTTTTTTAATGGTTTTTTCACATTTCTTGTGAGTTCCAAAATGATCACTAATGCTCTTTATATGATTGAGCAGTCATAAGGATTCACAAAAAAAAAAAACAATGGGAAAAGCCCTAAATCGGTCCATAATTCATTATGTCACGTCTATAATCGAATAAGCTAAGGAATTTTAGAAAAGTTTTATTCAAATCCACACCATAATTGATTATGTGTAATCCATGGCCATAATCGATTAGTCAATGAGATACACCTCGTCATTGATTATACCACGTCCATAAATGAATATAGGGTAAGAAATACTTCATAATCAATTAAATTCATGTCCATAATCAATTATGCAAGTTTAACACTATTTTTCTTTTTCCAAAGAAGTTTTCTAAAGTTGTATTTGAAAGTGAATGATTGGAAAACAAATTTGTGTGTGTCAATCATAATTATACTAATTTCTTTGAAATTTCTCGCAAATATTACGTAATGACCGAGTCCCATCACAATCCCAAACTTACTTTTTTTTATTGTCCTCAAGTAAACTATCTTCATAGTCAAAATTTCATCAGAAATAAAATGCTTACCCTTACCAATGAACATCAGCTTTAATTTTTTGATCAACACACAAGTTCCATGCTTCATTGCAATTAACTGCGAAAAGTTTTTCGCACAACACAAATACTTAACTTATCTCTCATCTCACCTTTATTCGCTCAATTTGACAATGTAATCACACAATCAACATACATCAGCATTTAACAAAGAGTTTGTAAAATTTCTAACAAAGTCAATCAAAGTCATATTCAAACACACTTTTCTTTCCTTTGATCAATTTCTCTAGTACCCCAACCTCAAATTTAAACGTTTCTAACTTCCAAGAGCAACCCCAAACTTTTTCTTTTGCATCAGACAAGGAAAATAAATTATTCTACCTAACTCTAAATAGGGTGGAAATATTAAACCTTTCAAGTTAAATGGCTGTATAACACGCGATGTCACCAAAAGAATAGCTAAGACTCAAAATGGTTAGAAAATAATATAAATCAATTCAATACTGGTTGGCATAAAAAACTCAGAGTTTTCTCAAACAACTGCCTCAGTGTGTATTTATCAAACAAATATACTCAAATAGAAAAAAAAAATCAAATTTTAGAAAATAACTAATGTGCGGATACTCTCATAAGATGGAAAGATGAACAATGGAAATATTTAACTCAAACCTTACTACTCGAGGTATCTGGAGATGAGTACAAGTAGTCATTTTATCTTTTATTCATCAAATGTCAATCTGGAAGGGAACTTCAATGTTAATACTTTTGTTCATTATTTTTCTAGTGACTTTTGCTTTTCTTTTTTATATTGGAAATGGTAATATAGAAAACTATAACTGAAATAAATTACAATAGAAAACATATTCATTACTTTACAACATAGAGAAGTACAGAGAGGCAATATCATTCTTGAGATCTAGCTATTACTCTTCTTTGGATCGTCGTACAAAAATGGAAATACTGAAATTAGAAACTAAAACTAAAAACTTATCAACAATATGTTGTTGGAGTTGAAGTAGTTATTCAGATCATTCATTCTATTTGGAAGCTTTGGTTATGTCTGGACCAGGTGGTCCTCATCTCATCTCTCTTTGAGCTAAGGCTTGATCTTTCTTTGACAAATAAGTCTCCATATTTGCAACAGTGGTAAAATGCTCACGCAAGTTCTGGACCGGTATATAATCTCAGTGCTCATCGTAAAGGCTAATAAGTTAGTGAAAATTTTGGTGTTCAACAAAAAAGTTGGGTGTAATTTCATTTTCCCAACTTGTCATGCCAAACACATATTCTTCTAGTCTATGCATACAATTAGGTGTTTGTTATTGTTGTTGTGGGGCTCCTTCAGATTGATAGATTTTCATATGCTAGAATGGATGTGGCTCTTCTTGTTTACTTTGTAATACCCCATATTTTCCATTTATTAATTTAACTAGAACTTAAATTAATTATTTGGATATAATTGGAAATTTTGTGAATTAATTGGAGAAATTTTGAAAATAGAGTAATGGCCCAAGGTGGTGATTAGTAAAAGGGAGGTGTTAATGGTTAGGCCTTTTACTGAGTTGAACTCAAATTTTCATAAAACAAGGAATTTGGGAAAAGAAGGAAAAGTACAAGCAAAAGAGGAGAAAAGGAGAAGAACGAAGAACACATGGAAGAGCAGAGGAAAAGAAAGAGGAAGATTCAAGACTTTTGGCTAAGGTAAGGGGGGACTCTTCTGATTATCATCTTTTATTAGTTTATAGATAATAGGATTGAATTGGTATATTGTTTGTTTCAATTGAGATGTATGTTAGGTTTTGAGTGATTTTGATGAAATTGGATGATGATGATTGTGTATGATGTTAAATGACTCCTAAAACATGTTAGAATTGTGCTATAATATGTGAATTGGTACTATTTTGATGTGGTAATTGTTTTGACACGAATTGGTTTGAGTTAAAAATGGAAAAGTGCTATCAAAAGTGATTTTTTGGGTTGCAGGTACGTGGTAACCGGTTACCTGAGGGTGGTAACCAATTACCCGATGTTATGTAGGAGAGGGAGGCCTATTCGTTGCGAAGTAACCGGTTACTTGAGGTGTGGTAACCGATTAGCTCTGTTGCATTTTGTGTTGTTGGGTTGTCTGGGAGGCAGTAACCGGTTACTCCATTTGTGGTAACCGGTTACCGCTGTTACGAATAGGATTTTTGGTTACTCCGCCAGGCAGTAACTGGTTCCTCTATTTGAGGTAACCGGTTACCGCTGTTGTGTTTTTGAAAAAATACTTGTTTTAATTGTAACTTTCAAACCGTGTATCCGTTTTAAGTGCCGTTTCAAGCACAGTGAAGATAATTAAATAATTTATGGGATAAAATGGTGAAATGGGCAGAGGCTCGATTATATTTTTAAAACTACGATTTAATATCTTGGTGAAATTAAACATGGTGTTCATGTATTGTGAATTGTAACAATGTGATAATGTGATCATGATATGATTGTATTGTCACTGTGATGATTGTTGGAATGAGGTTGATTTATTTTTGAATGATGCAGGGGCATGTACGTACTAAATTGGCGATGATAACAGTGATTTGTGTTGAGATGATATTATTCATCGAATCGGTGATGACGGTGAGTATGTTATATGTTGCATGCATTCATAATCATTTTGGTGGCTGAATTTCGGTGATGTTTTGGATTAGTGATGGCATAATTCCCATTGCGTAGAATTAGTGCTGGCAGGGCCGTATTTCGGTGATGTTTAGATCGGTTGGATGGGTTAATCCCATGATGAATTGGTACCACATGCGCAGTATCAAAGCATTTGCATATATGTTGTTATAACATGATTGGAAGAATTCTAGTGTTATTTCATGGTGATGTGATTGAATATAATTGTTGTGATTGATGAATGTTGCTGTTAATCTGAATATATTGCAATTGTGTGAATAATATGCTTATGAAGTTTTATTGTTTATAAACTTATAACATTTGTTATAACATTTTTAAGATTGAGGAGTAGCATAATTTATTTTGGTGAGGATTGCTCGTAGAGTAGTTCTTCTAGTTACGTCGTGTCGGTGTCATACTCTGGTCTTGTAACATTGGGGAACATTTGTTTTAGAGTTATTTTTATGAACTCTTATTTTCAGTTATTTGGATTATTCTGATTGGATTACGAGTCGATGACTCTTTGGTGATGAATATTGATTGTTTTGAGTTATTCGGATTTTGAAACTATTCCGCTGTGTTAAACATACTGAATAATGTTGTTTTATGTTCCTCAAAGGCATGGCATGATTGAATGTTTTCAGATTATTTGGAGTTGTAATGCCCTTGTACATGTTTTACTCCGAACTTATTAAATATTCCGCGGGGGTTTAAAAGGGTGTTACATACTTCATGTTGGCCATCTTCATTAATTAGATGTGTGGGGATATTCTCATAGCACTTCAGTTGATTGGCAGCATATAGCTTACCATCACATCATCAGGGTGACTAGGAACTCCAGCTAACCTTCATAACTCATTAATAACTCAAAAATACCCACAAGCTCGTCATGGTGCGTCAACCATGTATTTGATATTTTCAACAATTAACAACCCAACATTAATTGTCTCATAATTTAGAATTTCCATCAAAGCTTTGCAGTTTTCACAATAAAGGAGACCCGTGATTTTTGTATTAGGCTAATTTGTCTACTACACAACATCAATGGTTTCCCATTCACAATCACCCACTCAGCCCCAGGTTGACAAAATTCTTCTTTCCTCCTTTCACACATTCTCTCGGTGATGCTAACACCCCTTATATTTTGAATGCTACACTTAGAATGAGGTTATAGATGAAGTAGAAAATTAATTATAGAAGGGCTATATTAATCAATAATTTTACCTCATACATAAGAAATATAGTCTTTAAACAGATCCAAGGCATATTAACATAAAATTTCAACCAAGTGGATTGGTTGGTTTCCTTGATCAAGCTATTGAACCTAGTCCATCCATTCTTCTCCAGCATAACCATTAATTCTTCATAACCTTCCAAATCTTGAACATGAAAAGCTATCTCGCTTACCCCTTTGTAATCTTTGATTTTGAGGTACTTTTCGGTGTTAACTTGTGTCCAAAATTTGTAGTTTGGGAAGAGTAAATCATCTTGAGTAGGTGGTGCGGATGAAGTGGAAGCTTGAGAAATTCATCTTCTTTTTGGTGCCATAGCTCTGCAACAAATAAGACACAAAAATAAAAAATAATGCAAGAAAAGTAAGAATAATTTTAGTAGAAAGAGTAGCAAAAGGTGGTTATATAGACGAAATATCAAAATTGGAAATTTATAGATCATATAATGCTTCTGTCACGACCGTGTTAAATTTAAATTATCTCAAACAGTCATATGATCCAACAGAGTATAATTAGGTTCATCTCTAAATACATAATCTAAAATAACTTAACTACTCATAATGAAATTAACAATTACCATGAGTTGATAAGAAGTATTTTTCAAAATCAGTGGAAAATAAACTCTCCAATGACTCCAATGCTCTCCAAATTAGCTCACAAAAGCTCATGACTGTCACTTTTCTCTAACATTCGGAACCCTAAAAAAGATCTCCATTTTTTGATTTAAAGCTGTAAAAAGCGTGTCAGAAAATCGCGTCATTGCGACCATGTTGAGTTGCATCGCGATTGCGATATTACTTCATTAGGATTACTATCCCAATTTGAATCATTGTAGTCCCTTAGAGAAAATTTCTTTAAATGATTGGTTGGAGAAACAAGCAAGCCATGATGAGCAATACCACTTAGGTGTCGAAGAATGTGTTTGATTATGCTCCAAAGTGATTCCAAAGGTTTAGCCATGAACTGACATGTTTTATTAACCTATAAAGCTATATCAGGTCTTTTTAAATTACATATTAATGCAGGGTTCCAATTGTTGACCTATATATGGAGGGATCAGTTAAGATGTCAGTTTCATGTTTACTCAATTTAAAATGGATGAACATTGGCATGCTTACTCCATTTGCATCAATTATGTTTGCCTTGGCCATCAAGTCTTTGATATAATTGGTATGTGTTAGCAACATAGCTCCATTAGGTTGATTATGTACCTTAATCCCTAGAAATTACTTTGATTTGTCAAGTTTCATTAATGCAAACTGGTTGTGAAGCTTTGAGATCATACCATGAAAAAGCTTAGGAGAAGTCACGTTGAGAAGAGATCATCAACATACGTCAATGCATATAAAGTTATATCTTGATGCTTGTAGACAATGAATGAATGTTCATATTTGTTGGAGGAAAAAGCAAATTGAATTAAAGTTTGACTGAGTTTTCCATACCATGTCATTGGAGCCTTTTGAGACCATAATTTTCCTTATTTAATTTGCACACAAGAGTTTAATTGGTGTTGATAAACTCATGTGATTATTGCATGTAGACTTCTTCTTGAAGGTCTACATTTAGAAAAGCTTTATTGATGTCAATTTGCTGGATCTCCCATTTGAATGTCAGAGGAAAAAATTTCATGGAAATTAAACTCTTGTTTATGGTAACCTTTTTCTACAAGCCTATCATTGTATTTATTTATGGTCACATCTGAATTTTTCTTGACATTGAATACCCACTTGTAGTCAATGAATTTTATATGTGGTAGGCCGATAACCCATAGGGTCATGGATCGAATTAGACTCTGATACCATAAAGAATGAACTATGCATGGAGAGAGAAATTTCACAAGATTTTCTTGTGTTTATTAGAATGAATTCATTGATTTGTACATGAGAGATAACTAGGGTTGTGAATAGGCTCAACCAAGTTACTTGCAAAAAATATTATAGCCTAAGTATGCTATAAGCTTATTTTTAGGCCTAAGTCAGACCTTTTTGAATGTCTGATTAACCTATTTAAAAGCCTATTTAATTTGTACATACGTAAATAAACAATTCAATTAATGTTTACGTAGACTAAAAAACTAAAAGATAAACGATACTAAAAATATTTTTGCATTTACTTATATAAGCTAACTTAGTAAAATAAATTTTGTGAGACTATTTGTTTAAGAAAACTTATAAAAATATCTTATGACATTGTTCGTAAGATGTTTTCAACCTCTTTTCATTAGTTCTTCAAGATAACTAAAAGTATAATTTTTGTATTTTAATTCAAAGGACCATATAAAATATAATAATAATAACAAATTTATTTATATTGTTTAAATAAGTTGATATGATAGGCTTAAAAAGTATTTATATTGTTTATGGTATGAGGTCTAGCTTTTTAATTAAATAAGCTTATAAAAATTTTAGGTCTTTTCTATTTTTTTTTGTGTGTGACTAACTTGGACCGATGTAGACTAAATCGAAAGTCTTTATTAATTGAGCGGACTCATTTTCACCGCAAGAGATATCAAACTAGATATACAAATCTATGCTAAACTTACTTACTGTAATTAGTTACACAAATTAAGAATTAGTTAATCTAACTGATAACCTCTAACCACCGTTCTAACTAACTTTTTAAAGTAATACATACTACATTTAGTATACTCCAATACTACATTTGGTTCTTAGTGTTTCTTTTTTATTTTGAAAAAAATATTCATATTAAAATTAATCTTTGTAATATTCATTTTAATTTTTATTTCAAAATATTTAAATCAAATATTCTACATATAATATGTATTAAATTAAAATAAAATAATAAGATCTAAAAAATGATATATTTATTTAATTATACTACTTCCTCAAATCTTTAAATAAAAATTTAAAAAATGAAAAAAATCAATGCAATTATTAATTCTTGTAACTATAAACATTTTTATAAATTTACTGACAAAAAAATTGTAAAATATAAAATATATAAACTAATATTTTAAAAAAATAAATAAATCATAGTATAAAAGTCTTCTGAACAATAAATTTACTTTGAATTTTGTATTTTTTTCTGACAAACAGGACTCAAAAAGTCTAAAAAATCTTTTACAATAGTAAACATGAAAGATAAGATATTATTTGAACTATCACATACATATTTCAAACTTAATAAATAAATTTTGGAAAGTGAAACAGAAAAACAGTACAGAAAGAAAGGAAGGAGCCAATGAAGAAGGGACCACATGAGAGAATAGCATGGCAGTCGAATTGAAAAAAGTCCAAAAATAGTTTGAACGCGTTTTTGTGGTGTGTTTGGATTTTTTCTATAATGTTTTTGTTTGGTTAATAAGTGCTTAATTCTGAGTGGGTCGTAGTTGGGTGACAGACAGCAGGATATGTTTGTTTCTGAGTCATCCTTCAATTATTTATTATACCTTTGAAATTCTAACCTTACTTTTCTTCTTTTGTCACACGAGGATGCCACTTGAGTTGAAAAAACAACTCAACTTAACTTTACTTTTGACGTAGTCATACATGTTACACTAGTCTACTTGTTGTACTACTTTTCTTTCATCAATCTATGCACTTTCTTAATCTTTTCATAAAATAATCTATCTAAAAAATGTAGCTACATTGAAAATCTAAAGAAATTAATCCTAGATATCACTAAAAGTTAGTTAAAAATGTGTGATTAAAAAAACTATTATTTCCCTCTTTTATAATAGGTATCCTTTTTTTATTTGTTTTTATCTTAAATTATTTATCCTTTTAAAATATTAATAATATATATTTTTTCCTAACTTATGTTTTCATTCATTTATCTACTCTACTATCTATTATTAATAAAATTATTTTAATAAATAACATTAATTTTATCATTAAAATTAATATAATTAATTATTATCTTAAAAAATTTAAAAATCTCAAATTATAAACTTGTATGTATGTATTACTTGAATTGTGATACGGAGGGAGTAGTATGTATTACTTGGATTGGATTAAGTAGATATAAATAGGTGATTTAGAGTTTAATATTTATTTATATCTACTATTGATATTTATAAATTAATAATATATTTTTTATATATTTATATTTTTATATAATTTATATAGGATAATGCTAATTTGTACTTTAAGAGCACAAATTAAAAAATTTACTTATAGAAACTTTGTTTTGAAAAAAATAATAACAAATTAATTTTATACGTTTATTAAAATTAATATATAATTTCTAAAATATTATTTATTTAATTAATTCATAACTTAGGTCTTTAGAAAACAAGTTAGCATTATTCTTATTTATATTTTCTCTATTTTTTATTTTATTTTGCACTCTAAAATTTGAAATAAACATGTTCTAAATTCTATTATACGAATAAAATATCTTTTTAATTTTGAGCGGAGCACATAGATTTGGTAGGAAGGGAGGCGTATAAAGAATTTCACCACTAATAATAGTCTTTTCTTTCTTTTTTTTCTAATCAAATATAAAACCCAACTTTGACACACTGGGCTGGCCAAGAAATCAATCCAATTTACAGATTCTATAGCTAGCTTAACTTTGAGATTTTATATTAACACGCTCATACTTTGACATGACACTCCATATGAGGTTTGCTATTTCAGTTATGTTCTTATTAAAAGTTTTCGGTTTTTTAAGTATATGAAGTTGTCGGATTTTTTTGCAAATTTTTCCATTTAAATGAAGAAATATCAGATTTTTTCAAAAAATATTAAATACTTTATAATTTTTTTGATGAAATATCAGACATTTACAAAATTGCACGTAACAAATCATGAGAATCTGCAAAAATATGGATGATATACCGGTTTTTTTTTTTAAAATCTGGTGCATATTACCAAATTTTTATAAAACTCCGGTAACCTATAATACATACCAGATATTTTGAAAAATCCGTTACATATTTAATTTCTTGAAAATTTTAAAAAATTCGGTAGACAGTGGTGAATTTGAAAAAGTCATAAGTTTTGACATTTTTAACAAACTATACCGATAAAATATATACATATAATGTAAAAAGTGCTCAAATATCATTACAAAACAAATTATATTGACTTTCTAATTTCTTCTTTCCAATACCTAATACGTACTGCATATGTTGATTCCCGTGCTCCTGTACCTTTACTATAGTTCTATCTCTATTGATATGTGACAAGAGGCAACAAACAATTGAGTTTCAACTTCTCCGGATGGGTTTTAAAGGTTTTTTATGGTCTGTGGCCTAGTTTTTTAAAAATAAAATAAAAAGTCTAAGCCTTTTCTATTTTAAAAAAGTTTAGTCTGATTTGAATCTGTGTAGGTTAGTTCGAAGATCCATGTTAGTTGGCGTGACTTATTTCCACCCATCCTTTATATATATATATATATATGACTAAAATGAAAAGTTTATTGTAAATACTCCAACTAATTCTCCTAACCTAATCATATTAACATGAGAAAAAAATATATATCCAAAAATTAAAGTAATTTTACACTGTTAATTAATCAACGACCTGTATTTCATTAAATTATATTTTTATTTTAAAATTACGTTGATGATATAATAAATTAATATAGTATTTCATTAAATTACCCTTTTATTTAAAAATTACGTTGATGACATAGTAGTATATTGAATTTCTATTTAGTGTCAATTTAAAATTATTTTACACATTGGGTGTACTACATTTGATTCAACACTTTGTAGAATTTTAATAAAACTTACCTTTATTTTTATTATCGGTTTGTTTTCTTGAGCATGATGCTTCAATAATTTATTGAGGAAGAAAATGAAGAAAAACTTTTTAACAATTAAATATCTATCTGTTTTTCTTGATAATTTAAAATTTTGCTTTTGGCTATAGATTTATAACCCATTCTCTCAATATTCTACAAGTACATCAACACCTTTAGCATAATTAACATTTTCTAATTCTTAAAATCAAATCGAAATCATTATTATGTGGAGATCAAGTAAGTTATTTATTTATGGTGTGTTTGGATTGACTAATTTAAATTTTTTTATTGACATAAACTTTGTGTACTATTTAAGAAACTTTATCAAAACAATTTATAACACTTTTGTAAATATTTTTTAATTTATTTTTATAACTTCTTCAAAATAAGTTTTGAAAACAATTTATAACATATATATAAAAAATTAAATTTAAATTTATTTTTGTTAAAAAAATAGTTTATAGAAATTTATTCTTAAGCATTTATTTTAATAAACATTTGTGATATAAGTTCCAAATAAGTTGTTTATCAAAACAGATTCTGTTGAATGTTTTACAAAGTAACATACCAAGCACATCAATTATTCCAACACACTATTTCATTTGAATTGTAGCAGTAGCAGTTTTCATTATGTAATGTCTCACTTGTATTTCTATCATTGTCTTGTGCTGGAAGTGTATCTTGAATATAATATCCCTTTGTTTCTTAAAAATACATTTGAATAATTCTACTGTTTATCTTCTAATATATTTATCTATTTATGATTTATTAAATAATTTGCACGTCACGCATGTTCTAATTTATTATGTTCCGTTTGGGAATAAAAAAATGCAGGATGAAGTGAAGGAAAAGAGTTTTGATGAGGTGGTTCAAATATCTGTTTAGTGAGCGAGTAATAAGACAGCAAAATAAATTATGATTAGAACATACCTCTCATCTTATGTGAAATAGTTTATATATGAGAGATGGTTAAAGGCGCCCCATGCTTCCCGTTGTGGAATATGAGTGTTTTTTGGATAATATCCAACAATGATCAACTACATAGTCCGATGAATATATTACTTAATTAGTTGAACAATTTATTTACACATTTCAATAAAAATAATCTAATGTTTATTATGTTTTTATTTAAGATTGTTGTATGACAAAGTGTTGCGCGGGACTGAATTGTCAAACAAATTCTATTTCGTGTCTTCCGCCATTGCAGCGGACAGACAATTGCTACGGAACCGGATTCAGTTAGACAACACTTAGTCGATAGATTCATGACCACCGGCAATACAGAAAACCCGTTTCTTTGGGCGTATAATACCCGACCAGTAGGGTTAGTTTTTCATTCTTGGTTCATCTAATCTTTGTTTCTTTTGCTTAGCAAAATTTTCATATAAACTTTTGTTTTAATTTATAGAGCACACCGGTTGTTGCTTGCTATCAACCCTATAGAAGAAGTGGTATATTTTCTGAATTCGGTAGATGGTGAGTGGACCAATTATCCGGCTATGAAGTCAACGATTGATAGGTAAGTGAGATCGTTCTAAATATTTGTGTATATTTATATATTTAATTATTTGTGAGATTGATCTAAATATATGCTTTTATATTTTTGTTAGATCAATACAAGTGTTTCAAAGTCAAAGAGACGCACAGGTATCCCGGACTAAATCAAACAACATTACTTGGATCAAAGTGCAGGTACATTAATTTTCATAATTTTGCTTATAATAGTTATGCTACTTGATAAAACAAGACAACTATAAAATCTTATTTGTTTTTCTATGTAGTGTCCGCAACAGCGAAACAATACAGATTGCGGATACTTTGTTTTGAGGTTTTTGAAAGAAATCCTTCAAACGAATCAATTAGAGATTCCAATCACGGTATGGATTTATAACTTAGGATAATTTCTTATAATTTATTACATTTAACTAAATCATGCATATTATGTTTTTGTTATGTAGTACTTTGATGACTTCTATGCTGCTTCTTACACGAGACTTAAGTTGGAAGAAATCAAAGAGGAATTGTGTCAATTTTATATTCAGCGACTATTCATATAGGTATGAATACATTATTGTGTGAAAATTTTTATGAATACATTACTGTGTGACGGATTTTGATAATGACTTTGTGTTTGAGTTTCTTTGGTGGATGTTGGTTCATTTTGCTTAATATTAATGACTTTGTGCTGATAGTTTGATTTGAGACTGGATTGATGACACATTACATTGGTGGATTGAGTTGCAAATCACATGAAATTGTTACTAATAATATTGTTGATGTTTCTGAATGACAATTTGTTTTCTTGGAAAATTTGAAGTATAGATGTTGTTGTGGGGTCTGTTTTGAAACTTTGCTGTGGTATAGAATTTTAGTATTGTTTTCATATTGAGGAAATACTATTAGAACTCTTAATTTTATATGAGGGGATTGGGTTGTTCTGTGTTGCTTGCTCATTATTGTGTGGCGGATTTTGATAATGACTTTGTGTTGGAGCCTTTAATTGTGTTTGAGCAAAGTTAATTTAATTAACCGTGTTGTTCTGTTCATACTTTGCAGGACCAGGACCGTGCGCTCGTCGGATTTTGAGAATTTCGGGCTTATATTATGATTTAGTTATTGTTAGAGATGATTTAGTTATATGTATATGTTGTAAACATGTGAATTAAACTATAATGGTGTATATATTTTATTTTGGATTATAATGGTATTATAATGGATTATAATTGGTATATAATGTCCTATCTATGGTTGAAAATATTACAGGTCGAAAATAAATATAGGTTGAAAATATTACAGGTTGAAAATATATTACAGGTCGAAAATATTACAGGATGAAAATAAATATAAATTACAGGTCGAACTGGGAGGCTTAAATTACAGGTTGCACTTTAAAATACTGCGTTTAGCAACGACAGCGCTTTCAAAAACGCTCTTAAAGGCATACCTACGAAAGCGCTTTCTAATTAAAAGCGCTGCCTAAGATAAAAAAAACATAAAAGATAAAAAAATGCAACCTACGAAAGCGCTTTATGGAAAAAGCGCTTCTATAGGGGATGCTACGAGAGCGCTTTTCTGGATAAATGCGCGGCTATAGGGGAACCTACGAGAGCGCTTTTCTAGAAAAAGCGCTGCTGTAGGGGATGCTACGAGAGCGCTTTTCTGGAAAAAGTGCTGCTGTGGGGGATGCTACGAGAGCGCTTTTCTGGAAAAAGCGTTGCTATAGAGGATGCTACGAGAGCGCTTTTGGCGTACCAAAAAGCACTGTCTTTACCTAAGGCAGCTCTGGCTATGGCAGCGCTTTTAAGCGCTCTAATAGCCCAAAAAAAGCGCTGTAAAAGCTGCTGTTTGGCATAGTGTACCTAGATTGAGGATTGATTGTTGGGCTCAATGTTATGGTTATATTATACCTTCAACACTTTGGTCGGATAAGAATGGACTTCGTCCATATTAGATGATATTTTGTCCGATTAGCCCTGGTTATACATGATACCTTTTGGAGTTATACTTTTACCATAATACCCTTTATATTTTATACGTTTTTAAAAAGTATTTTATGTTTCCAAAAATTTTGTGCAACACATCAGATTTTTGGGAATTTTCTAAGTTTTATCAGATTTTCATGAGTTATTACTGGATTTTTAAGAAATTCATGAATATCTACCGAATTTTTAGAAAAAGCGATGCAAAAACATAGATTTTACACATATTTTTAAAACAGGTGTAACATCATTTTTTTTTTCCAAAAATCTATGATTTTATACCGTATAAAATCATATTTTTTATATCGAGTTACTTAAATATGACATATAAAATCATAGACTTTTGAAAAAAAAATTATGGTTTTATATCGATTTTTCTAAAATATACATCGGAAAAACTACAAAACATATAAGATTTACCGGATTAATCAAAAAATTGTTAGTGTTAAATTTGTTTTTTATAGGAATATTCGATATGATCTACCAGATTTTCAAAATTCCGATAAAAACTCATACCGATTTTTTTAAAATGCGGTAAAAATTTGCTTAGTATCAGTCCAAAAACTATTTGATTTATTAAATATGCTTGTGATTTTTTTTTTTGAATTTTACTGTTTTTTTAGAGTAATTTTTTGGTCCAAATGTAATTTGAGATGAGGTCAATAATAAAAATGACATTTTGGTTAATACAAAAAATCATGGGGGTATCAAGTATAACTGGGGGTGGTAGGACAAAATCTCTTATTAGACCTATGGGAAACCCAAAACAATTTCCGCCAAGGCTTGTGGTAGCGGATCAACGAGGAGTTTTTCAAAATCCCGTGTTCAATTCTTCATGACGTATTTGTACTTGCTAGAGTGGAAACGATTTGGGAGCCTATATGAGTAACCTTGGAAATAAACGCATTAAATGTTAGTCTCATCATTGAGATATTTTGGAGGATTGTTCCTAGATGTGTTCCTAGGTCCATGTAGTAGGGTGTGACACGTCCCTCTAGGATGCTCAAGTATACTCCAGTGTCGTTGTAATTTTGAGACAAATTCAGCATTTGGTTTTTCATTTGTCTGTTTTCTCTTATTTTGGATTGTTGAATTGTTTGTCTCATTCCACTATATATAGGATAAATAATATACCTCAAACAAAGTGCCTCAAGATTGGACAATCGCAATGATCATGCGTTAGATCAAATTCTAGGAGATATCAAAAGAGGTGTAAGTACTAGAACCTGTTGTGAAAAACGATACCAATAACAAAGTATAATAGGGAATTAGGGAAGAGAATAAGAACACAAGAATTGGTTATAACTGCTATTCTTTCACTTTCTCTTAAAACAAGATTACAAGTTTACAAGAATAACAAATAACCTCTCTCACCCTAAATTAGGATTTGCAGCTTAGCAATGATGAGAGACTAGTATGCTATTTATAATAAAACCTAACATACTAACTAATGGGCTTTTTCAGCAAGGCCCATTACACAAGCCAACTTAATAAACAAGCTAACTTAACAAATTAGGGTTTAAACACTAAAACCTAATTTAACATGCTAACAACCCTAGCATCTTCGACATCTACATGCTAGACCCATCTTCGACTACAGCATGCACACTTCGACACCAGCATGTGAACAATCCTTCGACTTCATGCTTAACTCTGTCGAACTGTCGAACCAAGAAGCTACCCTTCGACAATACTAGAGTTCGATCCAATATCTCACAAATCTCCACCTTGGACCTAACTCTACAACGTCAAGGAACAGACTAGCTTTCTTCATGCAGCTTTATCAACTGCATACAGTGGAAAAACTTGCAACTCGGCAATATCTTCTCCGCTGCCGTCAAATCTGCATTCATGGCTGCCTCTCCCTTCAACGCTTCTAAACAACCCTGCTGAACCAGTAGGGCTTTCATCTTCAAGCGCCACAGACCGAAATCATTCACTCCGCTGAACTTTTCAATCTCATACTTTGTTGAAGGCATCTTCTCCACGCTCACCGCACCAATTTGTTGTGAATTCAATGCCAAGAACAAAGTATAGAACAAGGGATGAATAATGGACAAGGAAGAAGAGGAACACAATAATTGGTTATAACTGCTATTCTTTCACTTTCTCTTAAAACAAGATTACAAGTTTACAAGAATAACAAATAACCTCTCTCACCCTAAATTAGGATTTGCAGCTTAGCAATGATGAGAGACTAGTATGCTATTTATAATAAAACCTAACATACTAACTAATGGGCTTTTTCAGCAAGGCCCATTACACAAGCCAACTTAATAAACAAGCTAACTTAACAAATTAGGGTTTAAACACTAAAACCTAATTTAACATGCTAACAACCCTAGCATCTTCGACATCTACATGCTAGACCCATCTTCGACTACAGCATGCACACTTCGACACCAGCATGTGAACAATCCTTCGACTTCATGCTTAACTCTGTCGAACTGTCGAACCAAGAAGCTACCCTTCGACAATACTAGAGTTCGATCCAATATCTCACAGAACCCATGCTAATAATTTCTATAAATACTATGCTTTCATTTCTTAGATTAAACCTTAATCGATATCTGATGCCTTACTTGACGAGGAATGGTTACTTGTTATGCAAGAAGAACTTATCCCATTTAAAGGGAACAACATTTCAGACGTTGTTCTGTGTCCAGTTGATAAAATTCTCATTGGCACTAGATGGGTATTTAGAAACAAGATGGGTGAAAATGGCGTAATTACTATAAATAAAGCAAGATTAGTGGTAAAAGGATATAGTCAATCTGAAGGAATAAACTACAAGGAGATCACAACCCCCAGGTGTATCTCTCACAACCCCCAAATTTTGAAGATCACGATAATCCTAACTTTTTTTAAACTTAAAAGAGTCTAGAGCTAGGTATGAGTGATTGAGTGGATTTTTCATTAAACAAGAATTGAATCGTGGTAAAGTCGACAACACTTTTTTTATAAGACGTCAAGGAAATCATATTCTTTTAGTTCAAATATATGTAGATGATATTATTTTCGGTTCTACTAACAAATTTCTTTGTCGAGAGTTTGCAAGTTTGATGCAAGGAGAATTTGAGATGTCTCTTATGGGAGTGCTGATATATTTCTTAGGGTTGCAATTCAAGAAAGCCGAAAAAGGGACCTTCATAAGTCAAACATAATACTGCTTAGAGCTTTTAAAGAAGTTCAATATGAAAGATTCGAAAATTATCTCAACACCTATGGCATCTAACATGCTTATTGACAGAGACAAAAGAGGAGTGGACTTCGACATTACCAAATATATTCATTAGTTTGCTTATTACCTTCTTTATTTTACTCGTTCATGTAGAGCAAGTTTTTATTGCTCTTGTTGACATCTAAATCTATTAAATGTGTGATGTTAATTATGTGCACTTAAGAATTTGTATACTTGTTCATGCATTATTTATGTTTTTAATAGATTCCTTTACATAATAGTTTTAATCACTTAACTGTATGTTGTTGAATGCTGAGGTTGCATATCTATTTGCATTTGGTGGCATGTAACATGTTTATATTTGTATTTGTATCCGATCTCTGTCGTTGTAAATTCTTCTTAATTATCTAGCTCATATGGAATTATTTGTTTGTCGTTGGTTATTTGGTTTGTAGAATCATTTGATATATTTGTTTTTAATGTTATCAAAAAGGGGATAAAGTTTAATGGAGTCTAGTATTGTTTCATGCGTTTTGTGTTTTGGTTTGAGTGCAATATTTTAGGGGGAGCATGAGCATTTTTGTGCTATTCGACTCAATTCCAAGTGAAAACTTGCCAAGCATTAAAAGGTTGGAGAATGTAGTTGCATGTCCCTAACACATTTAAGAGGAGCACACCCAATACGATTATTTTGCCGGTTGTACTTTTGCTTTCGTTTATTATCATTTATTTAGTTTCCTTCATGATTGCACAACTTCTAAATCAAATTCGAATCAATTAGTTTATTCATTTTATCATGCATAAATCAGTTGTTATATTTGAGCTTGATCACGATGCTTTTAGTGAATTTCACGAGTTAGTGGAATAATAGCCATATGTGTTATTGATTCAAGTTAGGTGGAAAGAAAAATCTCAAAGTATTTTGAAAACTAAGAAAAATTGATATTTTATGTGTTTAATTTGAAATAAGCACACATCCTGACTAGAATCAAATTAAACAGAGACAAATAAAGGTTTCAAACACTTTGATTTGAATCAGAATTCACACTTAATTTGAATCAGGTGTCTTTTGGTTATCTTTGTTTGATTTGATTCGAATTAGACTTTACACCTGATTCGAATCAGATATTTTTTTTTTAGCATTTTCCATTTGGCTTTGTTGGAGTAGATTTGAATCATGATTTACACATGATTCGAATCACGGGGTCTTTGATTTGAATCAAACTTTGTTCTTGATTCACATCAGATGGAAAATGGGTCGAAAATATTTATCCTTCTTATTCTACTTCACTTGCTCATTTGACTTAAATCATTAAATGTTCTTCATTCGAATCTAATTAATTTTTCCATCCATTTTTGTGCTTAATATGAAACACTTATAAAAACATTTTATCATCATTTTCCAAAAACAACTTTGGGGAATCTCATAATCAACATTGTGATTTTTTGTTAAACAAACTTCCTCTAACTTTTGAAAAAGTTCAAAACCGTTGTGACGAAATTCTTTCTTCTTCAATCTTTATTTTGATTTCAGATCTTGATAATGAGAGATTTGTAATTGATTGAGGGAGACACAATTTTGAAACTAATTTTATTTTGAAGAATGGGTAAAGTTTTTCAGGTTTTTGTAAGATTGAGTTTGTTGTCATTGATGATGACTAATATTATTATAAACCAAGTTGGAAAATTGAGATTGTATCTTGATGAAAAACAAAGTAAAATATCTGCATGAAACCCCAAGTTATAATTTAATAAGGGAAAATAAAACCTAGATTTGATTATATAAAATCAAAGGTCTTCCTTGAGTAAAACAGGACTAAGGTTTATATCTGGTAAATCACATAATTAAGGCTTTAATAGGAAGAAATTGAATTGCCTTGTTTATACATTCTTTTACTATGATAGATTTGGGAACTTAGAGCCATTTTGAAAATTTAAGAAGATTTAAAGGTACCCAAAAAAATTAGGATATCAAAGGTGAAAATCTAATGTGTTTTGTTGGGGTGCTTTGCAACTTTAATGATGTCGTATTGCGTATTTACTGAATTCGTGCAAAGTAAGATGTATACCTTTGAGTATACATGATGTGCATGGCACCACACATGATTGTGATCCAATTATGTTCACTAATGGAAGATATCAACAGTCGTGATCAAAGAAATTTTTTCGTTGAGGATGGTCTCAACACTTATGATCTATGATGACCAGTTAATCTCTTAGTAGTTAATCTCTTAGTAGGTTAAGAACATAAGTTTGTATTGGGTCTATCTATCCCGTGGTTTTAACCAACTCTCATATCACATAATTCCTAGAGAAGAATCAACAATATTGTCATTCCTCGAAAGGGGGAGTCATTATAAAAAAATACTTGATATTTAAGGTAGTACACTTTTTAGAAATTGATAATCACAAAAAATTGATTAACGCTCTAAATAATCATTTAAAAATTATTATTATTAATAAAATGTTTGAGTGTTAAGCACTTTTGAAGAAAAGGGAGCAAAAGGATGAAAATGGTGTAAAAAGCAGGGTGGCAAAGTCAAAACCCCAATCAAATGCCTAAGGAGGTTGAAAACAAGGTAATAATCAATTAGGATCATCGATTATATAGCCTTACACATTCAAATTTCAGACAAAATCAGATTGAATCTTTGTCTCCAAAGCAAATGAGGAATCAATCTGCCACCCCTTTTTTTATACCTGACACCTCCCATATTTTTTTAAACCAATTTTATCCTTGTTGAAAAATGTTGAAATACAAAGAATTTTCGTTATATCGGAAATTTGAAATTTCTGGTACATACCCGAAATTTCAAATTTATGGTATTATAGTTTTTTTTTGACAAAAAATACCGGAAATTTCCAATACATCATACCGACAATTTTAGTTAATTTGAAATTTCCGGTATATCTGAAATTTCAAATTTCCGGCACATATATTATATAGAGACATATCAAATAGGTGAATTCAAATTTCCAGTACATATATTATCAAATTATATAGACATATATTAGAGATAGAATAAATTTCCGATACATATGTTATATAGAAATATTATTTCCGGTACATATCAAATTTTAAATACCGAAAATTTTGAAAAATTCGATAAATTTTTCAAAATTTTCGATATTTTTTTTTGAAATTTCCGATAAAATCATGAAATTTTTTAAAAATCCAATATTTTTTAAAATTTCCGATATACCCTCCAAATTTCTGATAAAAACGTATATTTTTTGAAAATTGATAATTTTAAGCAAGGGTATAATGGATGGTAAAAACATAGCTTGGGTTGGGGTTGGGAAGGATAATTTTAGGGGTGATGGCTAGAATTCTCAAAGCAAATAAATTTATGATGTGGCGACCGTATCACTATTGTTTCGCTTTTTTATTTTTTTTTTCATTCAAATAATATGATTATTCTTATATGCTCCGTAATTAATGCGGTCCTTTTTGATTCATTCAAATAGCCGGATATGACGTATCAGAATAAATGGAAATAATAAGGGGACAACTTCTCTACCCATCACAAAAAGATGGGTAGTGTACATTCCACCAATCAGTTGATACTATTTAATTTTTATGTATTTAATTATTTATCATATAGAACAATTGTTTGATGTTTTCAATGCATTTTACACTAAAGGTAATCTTACCCACTTTTTTGAGGTGGGTAAATAAGAATTCACCAAATAATAATACAAATATATGATATTATTTGGAGATATCTTTTAATTTCTTTCTTTTTTTTCGACTGAGATTCTGAAAGCTCAAAAGTATAAATTAGAGGAATTCACAACAAACAGGTATAGTGGCAGTGATAAAAAACAACATTCAGGCATTGAAGAGGTAAATCACATTTACTATCAATTCTTTTTATATTCCATTCATCAAATCATGAAATCTTTCTTCTGCGTGTTAGCATCTTTAGTTTTTTTTACATTGTAGATGGCGATTGAATTTAGACTCATTATCATTCCATCCCAAAACTCTCTTATCAGAATAACCACCAAATCATACTTTTATATAACAAATGATTATTGTACAACTCATTAAAACTTTAATCTAATAAAAGACAATTTTCTTTTTATAAATTCGTTTTAATCACTTTATTTAGGTTTATAATTAGGTTTAGTCATTTTCAATATATTCATGTTACGTATTTATCTTGATTTTTAAAGCTCGCAATAGCGTTCATAGAATCATATTACTAAATTATTTTTGGAGTCTGACTCGATGCATATATTTATTATCTTAGGGTTAGTTCTTGTATTCAACGGAATGGAGCCAGATTGGGCAAATTTAGAAGCACTTGCACTCGGATTGATTTTAGATAAATTGGAATGGGTAGATCATATTTGGTTTGGTGCTGTGTGCAAGAACTGGCTATCAGTTGTAAAGCTTAACCATCAAAATCAACAATTAAGAACTAGTATTTTACCCATGCTTATGATCCCAAAAGCAAATCTATGTTTGTATGGCATTTCAACCAAGACAACATATGAATTTCAATTACCAATTCCTTATTATGATAATTGTTGTGGATGTAGTCATGGATGGATTGCAACATTCGATAGAAAATACCATGCATACTTTGCTATGGATATTGTCATAACTATGGTTAATTCTTTTAAGAGTGTTTCTCCTATTACTCTTCCACCTCTCACAACATGTAGTGAGCGTCATTATGAAGTACAACAATTGCCCAAGGTTACTCTTTCTGCCGATCCTATAACAAGTCCAAATGATTACGTAGTTGCAGTAATTTATTCAAAGTGTAACCGTCTTTCTATTTTAAAAGCGGGACAAACCAGTTGGACATCTATAGGTAAGTTCAACTTCAATCTTTACTTTATGGATGTCATATTCTATGGAGATATGGTATATGGTTTGACTAATCAGAAAGGTGTATTATCCTTCAATCTTAGTTATTTAGACGACCCTGATAGCGCAAAGGCGATAAGTCCAATTCCTGGTATACGGTTTCATAAAGATTTGAAATGTTATCTTGTGAAGTCATTAGAGGGAGATTTGTGGTTGGTAAGGAAATTTTTAGATGACTGCAATCATAATGGCATGATAAAATTTGAAGTGTACATGTTGGAATTCGATGTTCGAGGAAAAAAGATTAAGCAGTTGGTAAAACTTGAGAGTCTTGGAGACAATGTTATATTTGTGGGAGACTGTGATTCAATTTCTGCATCAGCTTCTTATTTCTCTGGTTGTTTGAAACAAGATTCTATCTATTATATTAACAAGGTTAAGCATTATACGCCATTTCATGAATATTGTGAACCATACAATGTAGAAATATATAATGTAAAAGATGGAAGTATTTGTCATCAGGATCCAGAATATTCTTTTGTCAAACATATGCCCCCTCCTTTTTGGATTTTATTGCCTCTTCAATGAGAATAGTAGTTTAACATTTTTCTTGTAATTTATGGTTTTCTATGTTTCTTAATTATTTTAATTATATGTTATGAGCAAGGACAAACATGTGAGAGGGGAAAATATGACAGTTGTAGGAAAGGGACAAAACAAAATAAATCAAGGACAGATGGTGAATGATCCCCATATCATGGAACCAAGGAGAGGCCAAAGTGTGAGAATTCCTAACAAGCAAATATTTATTTTTGTCAGCATAAATAGGAGGATCGTGCGCTATCTATTTTAAGGGTTAAATATGTCAGGGGTCCCTATAAATATGCGACCCTGCAATTTTAGTCCCTCTAAAATTTTCTTTCAAAAAATGATCCTCGCAAACTTTTCCGTCCTGAATATTGATCCCTTCCGTTAGTTTCCACTAACGGAGGCTGACGTGGCACGCCACGTGGAAGACACCTTGACAAATATCTGAAAACATTTGAAATTGTGGGAGTTTTAAACCTCCCCTAAACTAACCCAAAGAAAAATCTCCCCTCTGAACTTTTGTCGAATACCTTGCGAACAATAATCTTCATAGAAAAAAAAAAAAAAAAACAGTTCTTCAAACAAAAAGCAAATACAAAACCTATATTTTCTTGCAATTAATGAAACTAGTAATTAACTCATCAATTAATCATTCTCTTCCATTAATTGGTTAACACAAAAGAGTTTTGTGCTTAAGAACATCAAAATGGAGTTTAAAGAAATCAGTTAGTTTCTAATGACGTACATGGTTTTTCTAAAACTCATGTTAGAGTTCTAATAAATAAATTCTCCCTTTCGTTTTATTCTAACATTACTCCCTTTAACAAATGGATACTAAAAACATTTGACTAGGAAAAAAAGATGGATTATGTTGGCTAACAGTAGCTTATAACTACATTTTGTGAATTTTTCATTTGGTTCAGAGTGACATAAGTTGGAATCCAATTGATAATGCTGGCTACATAGGTCTTCTTATCATTGACAAATTCTTCATATATACTATAATTGTTGGGAATTGTAATTACTCCAAGTTGCACTAACAATGTCATAGCCAACACGAAATTCTACTAACGGAAGAGTGATATGTTTAGTGGCGAGGTTTAAGAAAAGAAAAGTGAGATACCTCTAATTTATTGAACTTTCTAGATAAGCAAATTTTATTAGGCATGTCATGATTGTTAGAAAAATCTTCTTACATGATTTCGATGTCGTTCACCTCTTAAACTACTTTGAACGGAACATAGGATACTTATAGGAGGTTCATAGCATAGTGTTCCCTTGCCCTCCTTTTCTGTGTGCATGTTTGGCCTTTCATCGGTTGGATAACAGGTTTGCTTAATATCCCTCATTACTGCACTATCTGTAGCATCAATCCAAGGAGAATTGGGCATGTCAATGGCAAAGTTAAGTTATCAGGTGCACTGGAAACAAACTGCTGGTCCTCAGGCTCAGCAGAATGTACTGGTCGAGTAGATTGGGAGGATGCCATCCCTTTAAAATTTTAGAGCACTTAGGACAAGTTAATGGTAGAGTTAAGGTTTCACAATTTTCGAAAATTTGAAAATGACATGATTGACAAACAAATGGTGGGTGACTAGAAAATTCAACATTAGCAACATCTTTAATATAATCTCCAGGGATAAAACATCTTTTATTATTGTATGAATCTGACTTGTTTGGTTTTATAGTGACAATGGATATTACTTATGGCTTGCATAGTTTTTTCAAGAAAAGTTCTTAATTTATGTGTTGCTAAACTTGCTTGCAAGGTGTTTGAGAAAAGTTCACAACCATTAGGGGGTTTAAAACCCCCGCAATTTCAAACGTTTTTAGATTTTTGTCGAGCTGTCTTCCACGTGACGTGCCATGTCAGCCTCCGTTAATGGAAACTAACGGGAGGGACCAATATTAGGGACGGAAAAGTTTGCAAGGATCATTTATTGAAGAAAAATTTTAAAGGGACTAAAATTACAGGGTCGCATATTTATAGGGACTAAAAACGTATTTAACCCTTATTTTAATTCCTAGAAGTGAAGTGTTGTGTTGTAGCATATCACAAAGTTTATTATCTGAATTTTTTCCTTGTACTAGACTAGTACTCAGTGAAATATAATTTTGAGATTTCAATATTGTTGCTGTAATTTATTCGTGACTGTTACATTATATTAATCTTTACATTTAAAACATGCAAAGTATCATGCAGATAATACCTCTACAAAAGCTACTTGATCGAACAACACTGCCACCATTTAAATTTCCCTACATCTATAGTGTAACAACCCTTGTTTGCCTAACCATGATTAATAGAATTAAGAACCGATTAGTAGTGATGTAATGAGAATTCTTCAACACTAATAAAAGTTGATTAGTGGCTAGTGTCAAAGTTAGTAGTTATTCCTCAACACTAATAAAAGTTCATTAGTGGCTAGTGTGAGAGTTAGTAATTAAGAGTAAATGGGAAGGATTTGTGGTCATTTCACTTTGCACATATATAAGCTCCATTTATGAGATTTTCACCATGTTCATCTCATTGGTTTCACTTCACAAAATCACCTTGATCATCCTTGAAGAAATGTCATTGAATTTCTAGACTTTTGACTCATAAAAGATGAAGCAAGCTTAAAAGTTGGATCATCATCTCTTCCAAATTAGGTTTCGTTTTGATGTGGGGTTCCCTCTTAGGTTTTGATTGGGTTTACACCTCCTTATTATTGTATGATAAGGTTAGAGTATTGATTTGCTCATTGTTTTCTTGGGTGTTCCATGCATAAACTCTTCATGATTATGAAATTTCATGTTGGTTGTTACATGTTATGAGTGTACCTGTTTCTAACTTGTTAACAATTATACAAAATGAGAGGTTGAAATTTCTGAACACTACGGGCCATAGCAGCCACTAGGCCATAGCCGATCCCTGGAATTTGTATGGGGGAGAATCTGGTTTGGGCTAAGGGTCGTAGTGCCTGCTACGACCAACGGTAGCTGATAAGTTCCAAAGTATGGTAACTTTGTTCATTAAAAAAGGGCGCTTGTTGAATTGGTATTCAAGTTTCTTGTGAAAAAATTCTCAACCATTGATAAGTTTAGGATTAAAATAGGATAGTAAGTGTGTTGACCATTTCATTACAAATTTCATTGTTTTTGTGTAGATATTTTGACTCTGGAGGAAATATGGTTTCTCAAGCACAAGGAAGAACAAAACTAAACTCAGGAGGCGAGACTCTGGTGACACCGCACCGAGCGAGCCAACAGCAAGGACCAAGCGAGGAGAAACAGAAAGAAAAATCATCATGCTCGCCAGGCGTGCTCAAGCGAGCCCTCTCGCCCAACGAAGCTTCAACGAGCATCAGGCGAAGCAAAATAGAAACTTTATATAGAAAGGAAAATTTTCATTCTTGCCCAGCGAGGAAGCTCGCCAAGCGAGCCATTTGCTCGCTGTTAAGGTCCAAGTTGTGTATATAATCAATAGTATTTATTGACCCTTTTCACTTGGTTTCAGTGGAATTTCATGGAAAAACCTTAACTTTAGCGTAAATAATTGGTTTTTAGCTTTATCATGTAAATATCGTATAGTTTGATCAATATCATTTTGTAGGTTTCCTTGCATGGTTGAAGCATTGAGCACTTAAAAGGCAAAAGAAAAGCTTCAAGATGCATTTTTAGATGGAAATCAAGTTTTCTCCTAGGGCTTAGCGTGCTCATAGCGCGCTTAGAAATTTAGGGGTAGAGGGGTTTGCACTAAGTGCCCATTTTCTTCGCTTATCGCCGTTTGAGGCGGTTTAAGTGCTTTGTCTAGTAGCTGCGCTAAGCGCGCCCATATGGAGCTTAGGACGGTCTACTTTTTTAGCCCTATATATATATATATACATTTGTACTTCACTTTTCTAGGTTACAATCTTCATTTCTAGAGCAAAACACACCCCAAAACTCAAAAAACTTCATAATCAATTATTACGAGCATCAATCTTCGACTTTTCAATATTGATGCCTGTGAATCCTTTCTCTTTACTTGTGAAGTAATCTACCTTAACGAGAAGCTAAACTTTCCTGTGTAGAGATTGGAGGTAGTTAACCAACACAGTATGTATTTCTTTTGATCTTTTGTATGTGAACGAGTTGATGATCAATATTAGAGCTGTCAAAATGGGCTTGGCCCATCGGGTCAGCCCACGAGCCCTATATTCTAACGTGGACTGGGCCACAGAAAACCTTTAAAAAACACAACCCTAACTTTTTGGGCCAACCCACCGGGCCGGTCAAGCGGACTTTGGGCTGCCCCATTAAAAATAAAATTTTAAAATAATTTTAGTTAATTTTGGAGAAAAAATATTGAGCTAAGATATAATTGCATAAGTGTATTTCAAGTGAAAAATAAAAGTTAAAGAGGAGGAATATATGTTTCGAGATAATATGATTAAAAAAATAGTTGTGAGATAAAGAGAAAGTTTGATAATTATTGGAGGTATTATTCAGTTTCTCTCTACTTTTACATGGATATCTTTGTGAGATTCATATATATGGATATTAATTCGATGAATATTTTATATATCACTTAACTAAATTTATCATTACTCTCTACTTATGTTAGGTAGCTTTTATCTATTACATCTTTTTATAAATTAAAATTTATAATATTAAAATAAATGACTGACTGGTCCACCGGGCTTGCCCACCAGGCCACAGAGCCTATCAGTGACTAGGTTGGGCTCATTTTTTACTGCCCATGAAGTAATCGGGCCGACCCACTTCATCCCCTTTATATGTTATAGCCCCATAGGACGAAGCGGGCTAGGCCGGGCCGGCCCATTTGACAACTCTAATCAATTTAGATGATTCTTTTTGGTTTTATGTTATATTCATAATTTGAATCATTATTGAGAAATATATTCAAGTCTTGACCTAAAATTTTCATCTATCAAAGACCAAATGCTATAAATAGATTTGGAGTTGAAATTCACTTGTATCAAAGCTTAATGTTATTGTATTGTTTAATATATAGAGAGATCATCGATTAAACTCTACAGTAAAACCAGCAACACCGTCTAAACATAAGCAATGTTGATGAGTGATACATGATTATATTGATTAATAACAAGTTCACATGCTAGATTATTTGAATACATATGATATAGGTTAATAAAATTTAATATTGACATGTTTCTTTAACCATTAAATTCTCAATATTTTACCTTTGTTACATACTTTTCATGCAATCTATACCTTTCATAACCAAACCTCTTATAAACCTTTACTTAAAATAGTTTTAACTGTGGAACGGCGGTGACATCACACTAATCCATGTGGAGATGTTATAAAATACTTTACCTTCTAAAAATACTTTCATCACTCGCCAGGCGAGACAAGGAGGTTTAAGATGGTCATGTGGCAGAAACTTCACACTGAAGAAACGTTGCTCGCTAGGCGAGGCAACAGTTCACCAGAAGAGATCATCAGGGTGCAACCATTATAAATAGGCTTAGAAAAACATAGTAAGGGAGATTCACTTGATTAGAAATATTACCATCTAGATAGCCAGAGAGTAAAAGTGAAACTTGAAGAGTATAAGCTGGATACACATCAATTGTCGAAAAATCACTATTGATGCCCATTCATCTTTATTCTTCTATTTTGTAGCAAGCTACCATGATAACCACACAAATTTGATTAACGCTCTAAATAACCATTTAATTTTTTTATTATTAATAAAATGTTTGAGTGTTAAGCACTTTTGAAGAAAAGGGTGCAAACATGATGAAAATGGGTGTAAAAAGTAGGGTGCCAAAGCCAAAACCTCAATCCAATGCCCAAAAAGATCAAGGAGGTTAAAAAATGTTAATTTGTAATTCCTTGTGTTGAAGCAGGTTGTTGCTCGAACACAAGGTGTGTCGAAGTGTGTAACAGTTTGTTACATATAAGTTTGTTTTAAATCTAGATAGATTTGATATAGATTTAAAATAGATTAGATATGATTTAGTTCCAAAATAGATATTTTGGGCTTTTATAGTTTTGGGCTTTGAATTAGGGAGAAAGCTAACCTAAATCTATAAATAGGGAGTAACCCTCATTATTTTGTAATCAATTCATTAACCTGTATTCACAGAAGTTGCAATTGCAAGTGAATGACAGAATTTTCACAGATCGTGGGCAGAGAGAAACTCTACAGAAAATACTTTCTTCTTCTCTTTTAATTTCCGCAAACCCTAATCCTACTTTTGTTCTTATTTTCTTCATTGTCATCTTTAACGATAAGGAATTACTCAAAGGTTAGAGAGTCTAATTCCAACATATGGTATCTAGAGCTCCGGTTAATCGATTCAAGGCAAGAAGAATGGCGATGGCAATGAATAATCCGAATGGGAATTTTCCAGCAACAGTTCCAATTCTGAAAGGAGATAACTATGAGAATTGGTGCAAGCAGATGAAAGTTTTATTATGTTGTCAAGATCTTTGGGATCTTGTAAAAGAAGGGATAGAACCGCTTGCAGAAGGTGCGAAGGAGGAAGAAAAGGCTGCACATAAAGAATTGAAGAAGAAAGATTATAAAGCTCTCTTTATAATCCATCAATGTCTGAGTCCAGATAATTTTGAAAAGGTTAGTAATATAGAATCTTCAAAAGAAGCTTGGGAGATTCTTGAAAAATCTTTTGGAGGTGCAGAATAGGTGAAAGAGGTGAGGTTACAAACTCACAAAAGAACACATGAATTGCTTCAGATGGAAGATAGCGAAAGCGTAACTGATTTCTTCACTAGGGTTACGAAACTAGTGAATCAAATCAAGACATGTGGAGAAGTATTAACAACAAGAGCTGTTGTTTCAAAGATCTCGAGGTCGTTATCCCCTAAGTTTGACCACATCGTGGTAGCCAAAGAGGAATCGAAAGATTTGGCAAAATTAACAAAAGAAGAGCTTCAAGGGACGCTTGAATCTCATGAACAAAGAATGGCTGAAAGAACTGCAGGCAAGTTGAAGAGCGATGTGGCTCTGCAGGCTCAGTCGGAAAACGAAAAAGAAAGGCAAAGGAAGCTGGACTCAATGTGATGGAGCACGAGTGCCTTGCAACTGCAACTAGCAGAGATGAATGGATATGGCACTATCGACTAGGCCATCTCAACTTCAATGATATCAGAGACTTAAAAAGAAAGAATATGGTTTCAGGACTGCCAGAAATCGACATTCCAAACGAGGTATGTGAGGAATGTGTGCCGGCAAAGCAGCACAAGAATAGCTTCAGCAAGGATGCAGGAAGTAAGTCGAAGGCTATTCTCGAAATCATATACTCTGATGTATGTGGTCCTATCCAGGTGGACTCGAATGGAGGTAACAAATACTTTGTTACATTCATAGATGATTTCAGTCGAAAACTATGGACTTACCTGATCAAGAAGAAAAGTGAAGTGATCGAGGTATTTGTCAAGTTCAAATCTATGGTCGAAAGACAAAGTGGTCGAAAGCTCAAGGTTTTAAGAACCCATGGTGGTGGAGAATATGTGTCGAAATACTTCGACATGTTATGTGAGAAAGAAGGGATTGTGCATGAGGTGGTGCCACCCTACACTCCATAGCATAATGGAACTGCAGAAAGGAAGAATCGAACCATCATGAATATGGTGAGAAGTATGTTGAAAGGAAAGCATTTACCTAAAGAATTTTGGGGAGAAGCAGTGTCGACTGCAACATACATTCTAAATAGATGTCCGACAAAGAAGCTAGAAGGAATTACTCCAGAAGACTGTTGGTCTGGTGTGAAGCCTAGCTTGAGTCATCTGAAGGTATTTGGATCTATAGCACATAGACATGTGCCAGATCAGTTAAGAAGAAAACTTGATGATAAGTCGAGTTAAATGATTCTTATAGGATATCACTCGACTGAAGGATATAAGTTGTTCGACCCAGTGAACAAGCAAGCAGTGATCAGCAGGGACGTGATCATATATGAGCTTAAAGAATGGGATTGGACAGAAAATGTCAAGAAGGATTCAGTAAGAATCTTTTGTGACGAACCAACTACTGAAGTCGAAAGAGAAGAAGTTCGACAAGAAGAAGTCAGAGGTAATGAAGGCCCAAGCAGACCTCAGAGAACAAGACACATGCCTGCAAGGTTGCAAGAATGTGTGATTACATCAGATGATGTAGTCAATGATGAAGGTGAGCTGGTACATTACGCTTTCTACGCAGATGTCGAACCTATCAATGCAACTGAGGCATTGAAGGATTCGAAGTGGGTGAAAGCTATGAATGAAGAATTGAAGTCCATCGAAGACAACAATACTTGTTCACTTGTCGAATTGCCTCAAGGCAAAAAGGTAATTGATGTGAAGTGGGTATACAAGGTGAAGTGTAATCCCAAAGGTGAAGTGACTCGACACAAGGAAAGGCTTGTGTCGAAAGGACTTCTTCAGAAGGAAGGAATTGACTTCGATGAGGTTTTTGCACCTGTTGCCAAGATCGAAACGATCAGGTTGGTTGTTGGTCTGACGAACATGAACAATTGGCACATGTGTCAGATGGACGTTAAATGTGCATTCCTGAATGGACCCTTGGACGAAGAAGTCTATATTGCATAATCAGTTGGGTTTGTGAAACATGACGAAGAGAGAAAAGTGTATAGGCTGCATAAAGCCCTGTAGGGACTGAAGCAAGCTCCAAGAGCTTGGAATAAGAAGATCGACAGTTTCCTAAGGGAGAAAGAATTTGTGAAGTGCACAACTGAACATGGGGTATATGTAAGAAGAAGCAAAAGTGAATTGCTTATACTATGTCTCTATGTCGATGACTTGTTGATAATAGGTAGTTGTAAGAAAGAGATCGGAGACTTCAAAGGTGATCTCAGCAAGGAATTCGAAATGTCGGATTTGGACAAAATTTCATACTTCCTTGGCATCAAATTCTACAAGAGTAGTAAAGGCTTGATGATGCATCAAAGAAGATATGCAAGTGAAATTCTCAAGAGATTTGAGATGGAAGAATGCAATTCGACTTCGACTCCTGCTGAAACAAGATTGCAACTGTCAAAGAACCCAGATGAAGAGGATGTCGACCCAACCTAATACAGAAGTCTTATTGGGTCATTGAGATACCTTTGTCACACAAGGCCTGACTTAGCATACAGTGTAGGTATGATAAGTAGATTCATGCAGAAGCCAAAGGTATCACACCTAACAACGGCGAAGAGGATACTGAGGTATCTGAAAGGAACTCTCGACTATGGCATTCTGTTTCCTACAGCTGATAAGAGAAAAGAGTGCAAATTAGTGGGTTACACCGACTCGAGTTGGTGTAGTGATGATGAGGATCGAAAATCCACAGCAGGATATGTGTTTATGCCATTACAAAAAAAGTCCTTCCCAGCGACATAAATTAGCGACGTAGAAGTCACGTGGGTAATTATTGCCTCTAGCGACGTGACAACCACGTCGCAACATGTTTTTAAATTTAAAATAACTTTATAAACATAAAGTAATGAGGAGTCAGACGTTGGGTTACGTGAATAAAGTTGCGACGTGGATTGCACGTCGCTATATTAAATGTATAAATTAAAATTTAAAAAGCTATAACGTTCACATGGGGGGAGGATTCAAATTTTAAAAAATTCAGTTGTGACGTTATAAACACGTCGCAACCTTTAGAGGGAAAATTCAACATTCCAATGAAGTGACATGGTGGCAGCATTTATGGCAGAGACATTAATTAAATATTACCGTTGCTTGTTGCGACGTATTTTGCACGTGGCAAATAGCGAGGTTCAATTAACGTCGCTACATTGTGTATTAATGAAAGCAATTCACTTCACTCCACCACACCTTCGTTTCAGAAACCCAAAACCATTTTCGTTTCAGAAAGCTTCTCTCCCAAAACCAGAAATTGAAACCTTCTCTCCCAAAATCCAACTCCAAATTGAAACCATTTTCGTTTCTTATATCAAAGGTAATTAAGGTTGCATCACTATTTTCTTATAGTTTCATTCTATATTATGTTTTTAATTTTTGATTTTTTTTTGGTATAGATTTAGTAGATTGAAGAAGGTGGAGTAGATTGAAGAAGGAGGAGTAGATTGAAGAAGAGGTAAGTAAATAAAATAGATTTTTAATGTGATTTATAATGATTTTTGGTATAGATTTATGGTATAAATTTTTGGTATAGATTTATAATGTGATTTTTTTTAATAGATTTATTAAGATATTTTTAATAGGTTTTTGTTTTTTTGTATAGATTAATAGATTTATTATAGTAAATAAAATTTTTAAACAGAATATATTAAAACTAAAAACGAAATATTAAAACTATAGATTTATTATAGATTTAAACAGAATATATGTTTTTAAATAGAATATAGATTTATTATAGATTTAAACAGAATAGGTTTTTAAATAGATTTATAATATATTTAAACAGAATATAGATTTAAATAGATTTATTATATATTAAAATTATTATATATTAAAACTATATGTTTTTACTATAGATTTAAATAGAATATAGTAAATAAAATAAAAACGAAAAATTAAATATATTTTTTATTAATATTTTTAAAACTATTAGAAAAAAATTGATATATTAAAACTATTATTAAAATTATTATATATTATTATTATTAAAACGAATTTTTTGTTTAATATTTTACAATATATAAAATAGATTATTATAAATATTAATATAATTTTAAAAAGAATATAATAGTTATATATATTATAAAGTTTTCATTTTTAAGAATATAATATAGATATATATTCTAAAGTTCTCACTTTAAAAAATAGATTATTATAACTTAAACAAATTTTATATATTCAAAACTAATATAATAGTTATATATTATAAAGTTTTCATTTTTAATTTTTATTATATTATTTATTATAATGAGTAATATTATACTATATTTAAAAAGAACAGAATATATATTATATTTATATATTTTAAAAAGAATTTTTATATATGTAATATATATATATATATATATATATATATATATATATATATATATATATATATATATATATATATATATATATATATATATATATATATATATATATATATATATATATATATACATATATATATTTAATAAAAACATTTTTTATTTTTATTTTTTATTTTGTTCATATATAATAGATTTAAAAATGAATTTGTATATATGTTATAAAAACATTATATGTATGTGTTTGTATATTTCCAAGTATAATAGTAATATTTCTTATTTCTTATTTTTTATTTTTATTACTATATATGTAACAAAAACATAATAGTAGTATTTTTATTAAATAATATTTCCAATATATGTAGTTTAAAATGTGTAGTTAAAAAAATAATTACTTTATAGTTAAATATGTTCAATATAACGTGTGTAGTTAAAAATATTAGTAGTATTGTTATTAAATAATATTTTTAAGAATAGTAAATATTAACTAGTATACGTCTAATAATAATATTAAGTTGATTAATATTCTAACTCAAAATGACAATGATTGTATAAATGTGAAGTATGGAATATTATCGGTATTATCGTAGTTGGATGTACGATAGAACATTTCCAGGAAGAATGGGACTTAAACCCAATTTTATAGTAAGAGTTGAAGGGTTTATCAGTTGGGCGTTTGCTCAGGAATTATGTCGAAGCGAAGGAGGAGTTAGGTGTCCCTGTCTTAAATGTGAATGTAGACCAATAATTAGTGACTCACAGGAAATAACAGCTCACTTGCATAGAAGGGATTTCATTGCAAATTATTGGGTTTGGACATTTAACGGTGAAGAACTGCCTAGTAACGTACCAGAGACTAGCAACTCGCATGCTTCAAGTAGTCGGCCGCCTGTGGAATATGAGGAAAACTTTAATCTGATTGGTGACATGGTTGAGGATGCTTTTGGTGTGAACGTGACCTATGATGAACCTGAAGATTTTGGTGGGGAAGAGTTGCCGAATGAGGAAGCGCAGAAATTTTATCAGTTGTTGAATGAGATGAATACGCCGTTGTTTGATGGATCGTCTGACTCAAAGTTATCAATGTGTGTGAGATTGTTGGCCGCCAAGGCAAATTAGAATGTTCCTGATCAGTGTTTGGAATTCTTCGTAAAAATGATGTTGGACTCAACTGCAATGAAAGACAACTTGCCTACAACATTTTATGAAGCAAAGAAGTTGGTGTCGAAGTTGGGGTTAAGAGTAAGAAAGATTGATTGTTGTATTAATGGTTGTATGTTGTTTTACGACAATGAGTTTGGTACTCAAGATGGGTTGTTAGAGGAATGTAAGTTTTGTATGAGTCCAAGATATAAAGTTCCCAGTAGAGCTGTTAACACTAATCAAGACCGCGTAGCAGTAAAGTCCATGTTTTATCTTCCGATAATACCAAGGTTAAAAAGAATGTTTGCTTCAATGCACAGTGCAAGTCAAATGACATGGCATCACACAAATAACACAAGTCCAGGCACTATGCGGCATCCATCTGATGGCGAGGCATGGAAGCATTTTGATCGAATACATCCTGATTTTGCCGCAGAACCTAAAAATGTCAGGCTTGGATTATGCTCAGATGGTTTTACTCCTTATGTTCAAGCGTCGGGAAGTATGTATTCTTGTTGGCCAGTTATTGTAACCCCTTACAACCTCCCTCCTGAGATGTGCATGACAAAACCATACATGTTTTTGACGTGTGTCATTCCAGGACCTTCGAGTCCAAAAGTAGGAATTGATGTGTATTTACAACCTTTAATTGATGATTTGAAGAGATTGTGGATTGGAGAATGGACTTATGATATATCACGTAAAGAAAACTTTATAATGCGAGCTTCATTGATGTGGACCATCAACGACTTTCCAGCATATGACATGTTATCTGGTTGGGGTACGCATGGCAAAATGGGTTGTCCGCATTGCATGGGAAACAACAAAGGGTTCACGTTGGATAAAGGTGGGAAAAGCTCGTGGTTTGACTGTCACCGCAGATTCCTACCACGAAATCACTCCTATAGAAGAAACATGACAAACTTTAAAAAAGATGTACGAGTGAAAGATTCGCCTCCGCCTCGATTGTCACCATGGGCTATATGGGAACAAGTTAGTGAGCTACCAAAATTTACAAATACTGGCAAAGAATGCCGAATTGAAGGATACAGAGTCACGCACAATTGGACAAAAAAAAGTATATTTTGGGACCTCCCGTATTGGAAAGATAACTTGTTGCGCCATAATCTAGATGTTATGCATATTGAGAAGAATTTTTTTGATAATGTATTTAACACAGTGATGGATGTGAAAGGCAAAACAAAAGATAATGAAAAGGCCAGACAAGACATGGAAAAGTGGTGTAACAGAAGACAGTTGGAGTTGAAGCCTCTACCGAATGGAAAGTTATTAAAACCCAAGGCTTGTTTCACTCTGACTTCCCAAGAAGCTAAAGCTGTTTGTCGATGGCTAAAAGATTTGAGAATGCCCGATGGGTATTCATCAAATTTATCAAGGTGTGCTGATCCTAACACTGGGAAGTTGCATGGAATGAAAAGTCACGATTGTCACATTTTTATGGAACAATTGTTACCAATTGCATTTGGCTCGCTACCCAAACATGTTTTTGATCCACTAACTGAAATTAGTCAGTTTTTTAGAGATATTTGTGCGTCAGCTTTAAAAGTGGAAGACATCATGAAGTTGGACCAAAACATTGCAATCATTCTTTGTAAGTTGGAACAAGTATTTCCGCCTGGTTTCTTTGACTCCATGGAACATTTACCTGTGCATCTTGCATATGAAGCTTTTCTTGGTGGACCAGTTCAATATAGGTGGATGTATCCGTTTGAAAGGTTCATGGGTGATTCAAAGCGATCAGTGAAGAATAAAGCAAGAGTTGAAGGTTCTATATGTGCACATTACCTGCATCGAGAAACATCACATTTTTTGAGTCATTATTTCAATCACTTGATGTTAACTCCTAGAACCATACGGAATCCGGTAAATGTCAACCAGAGGAGTCAATTCACCTTATCAGTATTCGGTCTTCCAGGTCGACCTTCTGGAAAGAAGAGTGTGCATTGGTTGACCCAAAAAGAAATGCAATCCGCACATGTCCATGTCTTGATAAACTGCGTTTAAGTTAAACAATACCTTGAGTAAGTTTACCCAATTTTTTTTACCTTTGTTGACAATGTCTGTATACCAAACTTATTTAACTTATGGTGTATATTTTGTAGGGATTTTAACAATGCCTATTTTCATAGTACCGGTGTACAGTCAACATCCGGCATCATTCATGCTCAATTTCCCTTATGGTTCAAGCAAAGATTGTCTACCGTGTTTCCACCAACTCCAGAAATACTCCATTTGAGAAACTTGGCAGAAGGCCCTATCCAAAGCGCAAATGATTGGCACACATACTTTGTGAACGGATATAAGTTTCACAGAGGCATGGACCGAAGGGAAAAAAACCATAAACAGTGGTGTATTTGTAAAAGGAGTTACAGATGGTGGTGAAGATGACTTTTATGGAGTTATTAAACATATCTACGAGTTGGTCTACCATTACTTGGGTTCAGAAAATAAAGTTGTCTTGTTTTATTGTGAATGGTATGATCCAAGTAGAGGCACAAAAATAGACAAGTCATACGGTACTGTTGAGATTCAAATGAACCGAAAATACAAATAGTATGATCCTTTCATAATGTCAAATATTGTTAGGCAAGTTTATTATGTACCTTATCCTTCATTTGTGACACGTAAAAGAGGATGGTGTGTTGTTATAAAAACAAAACCGCAAGGTCATATTGAAAATGGCGATCAAGTAGAAGATGTTGCCTATCAAGTTGATGATGTTGATCAAATTAATAAAGTGGTTGCAGCTGAAGACATTACAAGTTTGTCTGATACAATTGTTGAGGGACATCAAGTTGATGCATCTATATTGTTGGTTGAAAATAATGTGGATGAAGAGAATGATGAAGAGTTTGAATCCGATGACAACAATGAAGAGAATGACGAAGAGAACGACGAAGAGAATGATGAAGAGAATGATGTGGATAGCGAAGATGAAGAATAACTAAACATTGAATGTATATTTATGTGTTAATGAATATTTATTTATGTGTTAATGAATATCTATTTATGTGTTAATGAATATATATTTATGTGTTAATGAATATCTACTTATTTGTTAATGAATATATATTGATCTTAATGAATTTATATTGATCTTAATGAATTTATTATCTTTGTTGATGAATAATAAAATAGGTAAAATGCCACCTAAGAGTAAAGATAGTGGTAAGAAGTCCCAACGTCCGAGGATAGTAGTATGTGACGCGCCTCACATGGCCGTGTTTCCCCGCCCTCAGAGTGTTGATCCTATGTCTTTAGCCAGTACTCAGGCTTTTACCCCATTACTCTCCTCCCACACATTCCCGTCTGGGGTACCTGCATCTTTCCAGTACTCAGCGGTACAGCCATCCTTCCAGCATCCTGGTGTGCCCTCGTCCTTCCAGCAGGCGGGAGGACCTAGCTTTCCATTCACACATACTGGTGTGCCCCCTCCCAGCTTTCCATTCGCCCATACTGGCATGCCTTCATCCTTCCAGCAGATTGGAGGATCTGGTATTTCATATCCCATGCAGATGACTTCATCCTTTCAGCAGAAGGGAGGATCCAGCAGTACACATCCGACACAGGTTGGACGATCTCCTAGTCCACGCCCCACACAGGCTGGACGATCTCCCCGTCCACGTCCCACACAGGCTGGACGATCTCCTAGTCCACGCCCCACACAGGTTGGAGGCTCACGCACCCCACATCCCACACATGTACCAGCCCGTGAGGTTGATGAGGCAGTTGATGAGATAGATGGAGCTGATCTTCGTGGGAGGGATGATCCCGATGAGATTCATGTCGTTGACGGTATATTTTGGATTCATCCCGAAGGAAGCAAGTAAGTTTCCTATTTAAAAACTTTTATAGTATGTATACATTTTTTGTATAAATTTATATCTGACATTTTCATTTTTTGTTTCAGTTTTACGCCGAGTCGGACTGCTGCTAGGATTGTTAACTATATAATTCAGCAGATGTATAAATCAACTTTTAAGAGCTATGGGGACGTCGAAAATAAAGATGAATGATTTAGAATGTTTAAGGTATTGTTATTTATTTAAGTTGTGCATTTAATTTATTTTTTTAGTTATGGTTATTTAAATGAAATTCTCATTATAATTACTTAACATTTTATTTTAATGTCATACAAAACATTATTGCAGGAGAAATGTGTGTGGGATCCATTGAGTGAAAAAGCCGTTCAGAAAGTTTTCGATACCAGATGCTCTAAAAGAATGTCTGATATGCTGCGGCGAGTAAGGGAGAATTATGAGCTTCACGGCATCCGTCCTAGCTGGATAGGCGAGGAGGTTTTTCAGGAGCTTGTAATATATTGGAGGACTCCTGAATTCCGGGCTAAATCAGAAACTTTTAAGAAGATGAGGGCATATGAAAAGGGCGGTTGTGTCAACACAGTTGGAAGTATTAGCACCGCCGAGCATGCCGGACGATTGGTAAAAATTTTAAAATTTTTAAGTTACATCTTTATTCATAATATATTTTACTAATTATTTTTAATTATATTATTTAGGCTAAGGAGTTGGGGAGAAGACCATTGATGCCTGAGCTGATTTCGAGGACCCGGACAAGGAGATCGGGAGGTGTTGTCGACGAGCGCACGAAGATGTATCATGTAAGTCAAATTTGCGTTGTTTTTTTTTATATTAATACAAAATTTGTGATGTGAATTTCATGTGGCAATTGATAAATTGCCACGTGAAAATCATGTGGCAAATCATAAGTTGTGGCGTGAAAATCACGTGGCAACCTTTTAATATATTTTAATTTATAGTATGTACATATTTATTTAGTATCATTAAATATGCATTTAAATATTTAACTTAAATTTTTTTATTGAATATGTGTGCAGGAAGAATATGATAGACGACTTGCCATTTTTCTGGAAAATAATCCTCAATTCATGTCAGTAGAGGGGGAGCCACTTAACGCGGATGTTGATCACTACATTTGGTGTGAGGTTATTAAAGAAAAAGGGCCTAATGGTTGCTTTTTTGGGGCTGGTAATTTAACGTCCAGCTATAGACGTGGTGACCGCAATCTGTTTCAAAGAGTTCAGGATGGAGAGGGTGGATCGCGTCAACCAAATCTGACACAGGAACAAACTGAATTAATAAGGCAATTGGCGAGACGCGAAAATGAGGCCCAGTTGGAGATGATGCGGAAGAAGCAGTCTGATATGGAGGAGCAGCATGCGCGACAGATAGAGGGCATTCTGAAGAAACAAGCTGAGATGGAGGAGCAGATGAGACGGTTTATGCAAGGAGGTGCAAATTACAGTAATGTTCCTCCTCAAGAGCCGGAGGATGACGGAGTGGCTGATGATTTTAATCCGGATAATTATTTTCCGGATGATGATGCCTCTAAAAACATTTTGTATTTTATTTGTTTTTAATTTATTTTTATGTAACTTATTATACATTTTAATTCATTAAAATATTAGTTTTAAATTTTTAGTTTTATTTAATTGAATTTATTATATAAATTTATTATATGAATTTATTTTATAAAATTTTATTATATAAATTTTATTATATAAATTATATTTTATAGATTTTATTATATTAATTTTATTTTATATATTTTATTATATAAATTTTTTTATATATAAATTTTATTATATATTAATTTTATTATATAAATAAATTAATTATATAAAATCAAATAGCTCATGCGTATTAAATTTTTAAAAAAAAGAAGCATTTATTGTAGTGACAAACACACTTCTCAACACCTGCCACACCTGCTATGTGTGCAGGTAGCTGTTCCCCATGTAATCCTGGTTCAACGTGGGAGTCACGTCGCTACTTTCTGACTCCACGTCGCTACAAAGTTGCCACTTTGGCTCCTGCGACGTATTGACCCACGTCGCTGTTTTTTGGTTGCCACGTGATGTTACATGTTGCGACGTGCTTTCCACGTTGCTGCAGAGCATCTTTTTTGTAGTGTGCTAGGTGGTGCACCAGTTGCTTGGAGTTCGAGAAAGGAACCAGTAGTGACACTATCATCGTGCGAAGCAGAGTACATAGCTGCTTCTCTTTCTGCATGTGAATCAACATGGATGGTGAACTTGGTCGAAGAGATAACAGAGAAAGATCGTGGAGCAATTACCATGAAGATCGACAACATGTCAGCTATCAATCTGGCGAAGAACCCGATAACACATGGTCGAAGCAAGCACATCGAAATGAGGTTCCATTATCTTCGAGAGCAGGTAGCTAAAGGGAAGATGAATTTGGAGCACTGCAGAACTGAGAATCAGATTGCAGATATCATGACGAAGGGAGTGTTGGTCGAAATATTCAAAAGACTAAGAGCTATGATGAATGTAGATAGCTTAGACACAATGAATTAGGTGGTGTGTTAATTTGTAATTCCTTGTGTCGAAGTAGGTTGTTGCTCGAACACAAGGTGTGTCGAAGTGTGTAACAGTTTATTACACATAAGTTTGTTTTTAAATCTAGATAGATTTGATTTAGATTTAAAATATATTAGATTTGATTTAGTTCCAAAATATGTATTTTGGGCTTTTATAGTTTTGGGCTTTGGCTTAGGGAGAAAGCTACCTAAATCTATAAATAGGGAGTAACCCTCGTTATTTTGTAATCAAGTCATTAACTTGTATTGTAGTTGTAAGTAAATAACAGAATTTCCACATATCGTGGACAGAGAGAAACTCTGCAGAAAATACTTTCTTCTTCTCTTTTAATTTCCGCAAACCCTAATCCTACTTTTGTTCTTATTTTCTTCATTGTCATCTTTAACGATAAGGAATTACTCAAAGGTTTGACAGTCTACTTCCAACAAAAACAAGGTAATAATCAATTTGGATAATCGATTATATAGCCTTACACATTCAAATTTCAAACAAAATCGGATTGAATCTTTGACTCCAAAGCAAATAAATTTATGATGTGGCAACCGTATCACTATTGTTTCGCTTTTTTTTTTTTCATTCAAATAATATAATTATTTCCGAAATTAATGCTGTCCTTTTTGATTCATTCAAATAGCAGGATATGACGTATCAGAATAAATGGAAATAATATTGCAAATATATGATATTATTTGGAGATATCTTTTAATTACTTTCTTTTTTCGACTGAGATTTTGAAAGCTCAAAAGTATAAATTAGAGGAATTCACAACAAACAGGTATAGTGGCCGTGATATAAAACAACATTCAGGCATTGAAGAGGTAAATCACATTTACTATCAATTCTTTTTATATTTCATTCATCAAATCAGGAAATCTTTCTTCTGCATGTTAGTATCATACTTTTATATGACCACTGATTATTGCATAACTCATTCAAACTTCAATCTAATGAGAGACAATTTTCTTTTATAAATTTGTTTTTTAGGGTTGAGTTCTAGGTTGTCGCTAGCACCCTTAAGCCCGTAGCTAGGCGCGGATGTGATTTAATCACTTTATTTAGGTTTATAATTAGGTTTAGTCATTTTCAATATATTCATGTTAAGTATTTATCTTGATTTTTAAAGTTCGTAATAGCGTTCATATTCTAAATTATTTTTGGAGTCTGACTCTTGCATATATTTATTATCTTAGGGTTAGTTCTTATATTCAACGGATGGAGCCAGATTGGGCAAATTTAGAAGCACTTGCACTCGGATTGATTTTAGATAAATTGGAACGGGTAGATCATATTCGGTTTGGTGCTGTGTCCAAGAATTGGCTATCAGTTGTAAAGCTTAACCATCAAAATCAACAATTAAGAACTAGTGTTTTACCCATGCTTATGATCCCAAAAGCAAATCTATGTTTGTATGGCATTTCAACCAAGACAACATATGAATTTCAATTACCAATTCCTTATTATGATAATTGTTGTGGATGTAGTCATGGATGGATTGCAACACTCAATAGAAAATACCATGCATACTTTGCTATGGATATTGTCATAACCATGGTTAATTCTTTTAAGAATGTTTCTCCTATTACTCTTCCACCCCTCAGAACATGTAGTGATCGTCATTATGAAGTACAAAATCCCAAGGTTACTCTTTCTGCCGACCCTATAACAAGTCCAAATAATTACGTAGTTGCAGTAATTTACTCAAAGTGGAATCTTTCGATTTTAAAAGCGGGACAAACCAGTTGGACTTCTATAGGTAAGTTCAATTTTTACGTTATGGATGTCATATTCTATGGAGATGTGGTATACGGTTTGACTGATCTAAAAGGTGTATTGTCCTTAAATCTTAGTTATTTCGATGACCCTGATAGCGTTGAGACGATAATAAGTCCAATTCCTGATATACGGTTTCATAAAGATTTGAAATGTTATCTTGTCAAGTCATTAGAGGGAGATTTGTGGTTGGTAAGGAAATTTTTAGATGACTGCAATCATAATGGCATGATAAAATTTGAAGTGTACATGTTGGAATTCGATGTTCGAGGAAAAAAGATTAAGCAGTTGGTAAAACTTGAGAGTCTTGGAGACAATGTTTTATTTGTGGGAGACTGTGATTCAATTTCTGCATCAGCTTCTTATTTCTCTGGTTGTTTGAAACAAGATTCTATCTATTATATTAACAAGGTTAAACATTATACTCCATTTCATGAATATTGTGAACCATACAATATAGAAATATATAACGTAAAAGATGGAAGCTTCAGTCATCAGGATCCAGAATATTCTTTTGTCAAACATATGCCAGCTCCTTTTTGGATTTTATTGCCTCTTGAATGAGAATAGTAGATTTAACATTTTCTTGTAATTTATTTAATAACATGGTTTTCTATGTTTCTTCATTATTTTAATTATATTCATATTTATATTAAGAGTAAGTGGCAAGGATTTGTGGTCATTTCACTATGCACATATATAAGCTCTATTTAAGGGATTTTCACCATGTTCATCTCATTGGTTTCACTTCTCATTGGTGTCACAAAATCCTTGAAGAAATCTCATTGTATGTCTAGACTTTTGACTCATTAATAATGAAGCGAGCTTAAAAGTTGGATCATCATCTTCATCATCTCTTCCAATTTAGGTTTCATTTTGATGTGGGGTTCCCTCTTAGGTTTTGATTGGGTTTACACCTCCTTAGAATTATTGTATCATAAGGTTAGAGTATTGATTTGTTGCTTGTTTTCTTCGGTGTTCTATGTATAAACTCTTCATGATTATGAAAATTCATGTTGATGGTTGCATGAGTGTACCTGTTTCTGACCTGTTAACAATTATACAACATGATAATATTGATGAATAGTGGTTGTTATTTAGAGATAAATACGAGTTAAAGACCCAAAATGAGAGGTTGAAATTTTTGGACACGACTACTGGCCATAGCAGCCACCACTACGCCAAAAATGATATTTAATAGCAGCCACCTTAGAATTATTAGCCAGAGTTTTTGAGATTGACGAAGTGAAGGAGATGGTGAAGGTTAGATAGTGAGATAGTTAAGTAACAAAACAAAATAACAAATTTGTGCGTCATTTTTATTATATTTTTTAACAAGAAAAAAAATATCATAATTTTTTAACAATAAAGTGAAAAATACTGTGAGTGTGGATGGATAGAACACACGCGAGCGACCTTCATACGTGCGTCATTTTTTAATAATTTTATTGAAAGACTTGTAATAGCGTTTCATATAAAAGCGAGACACCCCCTTTATTAAAAAAGCTCTATTAAACTTAAATATTAAATTTTATTATTTGTTGCTAGTAATCTATGATAGGAATTATAAGCAAAACGCTATGATAAGTTATGCCTATAATAGCACTCAATAGAAGAGCGGTATTATTGATTTCCACTTGAAATTTGTAATAGCACTTTAGAAAAAAGCGCTATCATATTAGTGTTATTAAAGAGTAAAATTGTAGTAGTGCACTAGGCCATAGCCGACCCCTAGAATTTGTATGGGGGAGAATCTGGGATGGGCTAAGGGTCGTAGTGCTTGCTAAAGTCAGCGGTAGCTGATAAAGTGCTAAAGTATGGTAATTGTGTACATTAAAAAAGGGCACTTGTTGAATTGGTATTCAAGTTTTTTTTTAAAAAAACTCTCAACCATTGATAAGATTAGGATTATAATAGGATAGTAAGTGTGTTGATCATTTCATTGCAAATTTCAATGTTTTTGTGTAGGTACTTTAGCTCCAGAGGAAATATGGTTTCTCAAGCACAAGGAAGAACAAAACTAAACTCAGAAGGCGAGACTCAGGCGACACCGCGCCTAGCGAGCCAACAACAAGGACCAAGCAAGGAGAAATAGAAAGAAAAATCATCATGCTCGCCAGGCGAGCTCAAGCGAGCTCTCTCGCTCAGCGAAGCTTCAACGAGCATCAGGCGAAGCAAAATAGAAACTTTACGAAGAAAGGAAATTCTTCATTCTTACCCACCGAGGAAGCTCGCCAAGCACGCCATTTGCTCCTTGTTAAAATCTAATTTGTGTATATAATCAATAGTATTTTGTGGCCCTTTTCACTTGGTTTCATTGGAATTTCATGGAAAAACCTTAACTTTAGAGTAAATAATTGGTTTTTAGCTTTATCATATAAATGTCGTGTAGTTTGATCAATTTCATTTCATTTTGTAGGTTTCCTTGCATGGTTGAAGCATTGAGCACTTAAAAGGGTAAAAGAAAAGCTTCAAGATGTATTTTTATATAGAAATCAAGTTTTCTGCTTGGGCTTAGCAAGCTCAGAGTGCGCTTAGAAATTCAGGAGCATAGGGGTTTGCGCTAAGTGGCCCTTTTCTTCGCTTATCGCCGTTTTGGTGGTTTAATTGTTTTGTCTGGTAGCCGCACTAAGCACGCCCTGACGGGGCTTAGCGCGGTCTACCTTGATGTGTAGCTAAACACTCTTGTGTCAAGATTAGATGTAGTTAACCGACATTATATGTATTTCTTTTGATCCTTTGTGTGGGAACGAGTTGATGATCAATATAGACGATTCTTTTTTCTTTTATGCTATATTTATGATTTGAATCATTATTGAAAAATATCTTTCAAGTCTTGACCTAAGATTTTTATCTATCAAAGACCAAATGTTATACATAGATTTGGAATTGATATTCACTTGTATTAAAGCTTAATGTTATTGTATTGTTTAATAGATAGAGAGATCATTAATTAAACAATACGGTAAAACCCTCGACACCATTTAGACATAAGCAGTATTGATGAATGATACGTGATTATATTGATTAATGCTACACACGAATGTTTGTTAGTGACTATTGAATAATGCACATATGAAATGTGAGCACGAATGTTAAAGCACTATAAATTCTAGTGTCTTCTCTCTCTCTCTCTCTCTCTCTCTCTCTCTCTCTCTCAGTCTTGCATTTAATTTTTATATGATATTGCTTGCTTAGGTTCTTAAATTCTTAGAGTAGTTTATCGTTTATTCAATTGGTAGCGATTTATCACGTAAGGTTAGGTTATTTTAGAATTGGATCCTAATCGAGCTTTAGTGGTGATTAAATTCTGAAAAATTGTCGAGTTTAGAATTTGTTGAAATTAAATCGTTGTATAATCACACTTTGTGAAGTATACAATTGGTATCAATCGAGTGCCTTTGTGTATCATTATTAAATCATCTTTGATATTTGTGATGTGATTAAGTGTTAAGGTGATCAAGTTTCAAAAAAGTATAATTCTCATATTTTAGCTCTAAAATCTTCCAGCACAAACTCTGAAAAACCTCTGATAATCCATTTTGAAAAATCGCTTGTATGTGGGTTTTAGTCTATTCACCCTCTCTAGACTATTTTCCTACTCCATATTTTCACTCAATAGGATTTTCTTTGCACCAGATCATGTGGTTGAATATGCCTTTCACCTAATTAGTTGAGATATCTTGGTTTAGGACTCAAGGGGCTACTACATCTTCCCTAATTATATATCCATAGTTTATGATCCTTAGAAAGAGAGTTCTAGTGAGGTAATACAAGATTCTAACATTAGATTTTAGGTGAGTATATTTGAATGGAAATTTCTTCTTTTTCATAGAGTTGATTTCTAGGTAGTTGATGCTAGTGGAATGTTTAAAGTTCTTGAGACCTAAAGGTTTATCAAGAGTGTAGGTCATTACTTCTGAGGGCACCTTAAAGGTTTTCCCAAAGTGGGCTATATGAATTACGATTTCCACTCCTCTTTCAGATGTCCTTAGAGAGGAACCTACAAATCATAGGTTTAGGTAGAATTCTTTTCAATAATTTGGATGAAGAGCTCTTTGAGGGAAGCATGATAGATTTGGTGATAGGGCTTGCGACTTTTCAGGAGGCTTGAATCAAGGAACCAAGGTTGGATTACTCTCTTGGATAGTAATATCATTTGTCTTCTTGCTTGTAGGTTATTAGCAAGCAGTGAGGGGATTTGTTGTGTTTCTGGATTTTTGGCTTGAGGAGGCCATGTTGATGCTTATAGCAAGAGAAGAGTTTACACAAAAGAGGATGAGAGAAAATATGAGATGCCAAAAGAATTTAGCGAATGTACCTTCTTTTGTGTGGCTTTTTTCACCATTGGTATAATCTGGTTCGGGGGTTAGTTCTGGCATCAAGTAATTACAGTCTCCTCCCGATCGCAGTTGCGGGGGATCGAATCGTGGTTATCCCTACCAAATCCAACGCCAATCACCACTGGGCCAACTAACGATTGGTGGGAGTGTACCTTTTTATAGCATGCCATTTGAGGATTTGATTGTGTATTACTGGAAAGTATTCAATGCAGCTTACGGTGATCGAAAATCAAATCAAAATTCTTCATTTTTAAGTCTCCCAACCAATTGGCTAATGAGTCTAATCGGTTAGAGTTTCTAATTTCTTAAGATTCTATGAAATCTTCATTAATGTTGGGATTTGATTTTCTTGAGACACAAGTTAAGCTTGGATTTGATATGAAAATATTTGTTTTAAAATTTTCTAATCGGTTATCATCATGTGCCAACTGACTAGGCTTGCGTAGCTCAGCCTCCTTTGTGCATGTTAGGCCTTATGTTTGATTTTTGTATTTTCAACACCCCTGTTTGTTATTTATTGCACCCATTTGCAAAAAAAAAAAAAAAAAACTAAAATACTCACTTGTGGGTTAGAAAAATATTTTATTTAGATGATCTTAAATTAAATTCATTATTTTAAAGGATTTAATCAGAAATTCTTGATTATTTCAACCTTAAAATAATATATACCTCTTTTATCAAACTCTCATATCACATGATTTGTAGAGAAGAATCAACGATATTGTCATTCCTCGAGAGGGGGAGTCATTATAAAAAAAATACTTGATATTTAAGGTAATACACTTTTTAGAGATCGATAACCACAAAAATTTGATTAACGCTCTAAATAATCATTTAAATTATTTTATTATTAATAAAATGTTTGAGTGTTAAGCACTTTTGATGAAAATGGGTATAAAAAGTAGAGTGCCAAAGCCAAAACCTCAATCCAATGCCCAAAAAGATCAAGGAGATTGAAAATAAGGTAATAATCAATTTGGATCATCGATTATATAGCCTTACACATTCAAATTTCAAACAAAATCGGATTGAATCTTTGACTCCAAAGCAAATAAATTTAGAAAATTTCTTTGCCAACCTCCCAACTCTCTAGCCCACCTCTGGTGAAAAACCCAAACTACCCTTGACTTCGGAAATGCATTTCCTAAATGTAAGAAAAAGGTGTTTTCGGAGATGCATCTCCGAAAGCGCCTTTTTTTTTTGAAAAATTTAACTTATTTCTGAAATGCATTTCCGAAAACACATTTTCGGAAGTTCATTTCCGAAATACTGCGCGTTTTGCAGATTAAGCAAAACAGCCCCCTCCCCCAAATCATTTACCCTAATCTTCTTCAAACTCAACCCTAGAGAGACTTTGGTGCAAACCAGTTCCAAGCTACCTCAAAGGCTCCATCTACTTGCTCTATCACATTCTAAAGTCCTCCAATCTATTCAATAGGTAAGCATTTTGATATTAAGATCTATGATTAAAATGTATATTAGGGTGTTTACAAATAGCAAAAAATGTATTAGGTTAGGTTTATAGTGATATTTAGGATGTTTAGAATGTGTATACATAGGTTTGAATTTTGATTTTGGGGTCTGCCATTGAAGGTTGCAGAAAAGCTCTGCGCAGGGGTGTTTCGGAAGTTCATTTCCGAAAACACCTCCATCCCAGTTTCGGAAATGAACTTTCGAACCGTATCAGAAGTGCATTTTTTTTTGTTTTTTCATTTGTCTCGCATATTAATCGATTTCGATTGTTTACAGGAACATGTCAGGCAACCAGCCAGCACGCATCAGACAGGGCAGGGAGTCCCAGACAGCATCGGCTAGACGCGAGCGGGCGGCGGCGCAGATGGCGTCGATCCAGGGACGGGGCCGGGGACGCCGTGTGCGCGTTCCACAGGACTTGGTGGAGAGTTCATCTGCTTCAGGCTCTAGGAGTAGGCTGGCTCGGGTATCTTCTTCCCGCCAGCGAGAGGAGGAGGATGAGGATGAGGAGGAGGTGATACCGGATGTTGACCCTCCAGTCGGGGAGGAGGAGGAGCAGGAGGAGCAGGAGGTGGATAGCTATCCGGGAGGGCCTTTTGACACTTCCCTGCTGATTCACTACCAGGATCACGTCGCTCGGCGGATCTGGGAGGGAGAGGTATTTTTTTAACTTAGTCGTTTATTTGTCACCATTTTTTATAATTTTACCGTTTATTTCTCGCTTATTTGTTTTTTTTTTGTAACAGGAGAGAGAGCCATTGAAAATGGTGAACCACTCCAGGAAGATTTTTGGTCTGTTTAAATCATCAGCTCAGTGGTTTAACGACCATGTGCGAGGTTCAGGGCTTAGCGGGCTCTGCATGACCGGGTACACCACCATCAGCACCGGCATGCAGGGGGCATTTGTGGAGCGCTGGCACAAGGAGACGTCTTCTTTCCACTTGCCGGTGGGGGAGTTGACGATCACCTTGCATGACGTCCAGTGTCTTCTCCACCTGCCCATCAGGGGGTGGCTGTTGGACCACTCCAGGATCCAGAGGGTCGAGGCCATTGAGTGGATGATGCACTATTTGGGCATGCCGCACGAGGTTGCTCACCTGGAGTGCGTCTCGACTTCTGGGTGTCATGTCCGGTTCAACACACTGAGCCTCTATTTTGAGTTCCACCTGGACGCGGCGGCCGAGGCCGAGCAGGAGGGTAACGACCTATTCAGGGAGTACCATCGCGGCTGCGCTCTCCGGTGCTGGTACATGCATGTGGTAGGCGCTGCATGCTTTCTGGACAAGAGTGCCAGGTACGTCGACGTGGCCTACCTCCGCTATTTCATGGACCTGGATACCGTTCACCAGTGGAACTGGGGGTCAGCTACTCTGACATATCTCTACCAGAAGCTGAATGAGGCCTCCAACTGGAGGACGAGGCAGTTGGTCGGATCCTGCACACTGCTTACGGTACGTTTTATTTTAATACATTATCGTATTTATTTATTTATATATGTTTTGTATTTAATTTTAATACATTATCTTGTTTCTGTTTCAGAGCTGGATCATCTCCTACTTCTCCCGCATCCACGGCTACCACCTCGATCCTGCGTACGTGGACGCCTTGCCCAGGGCCGCCAGATACGATCTCCAGAGGTGGAACGATGCGGTGGGACCATACCGTGGATACCTGGACCGCACTCTGCACGACGGCGTCACCTGGAGGCCGTTCATCGACTACGCTCAGATTGTCCCCTTTGACGGCATTGCACTTTATTCTGGCTGGTTGGCTTGCGTGACCGGCATCATGGTTCGATATCTCCCTGAGCGGTGCATGCGTCAGTTCGGATTCGTGCAGCGGATACCCAGGTCACCCTTTGAGGCTACTCCCGACACTGTGACCCGAGTGCAGCTCACTGCCATATGGGAGCATTGGGAGGATCATGTGGTACCGCTTGAGTACCGTCTCACTCGGGTCACCCAGGACTGGCATAGTGAGGAGGGATACGTCACATGGTTCTACCGAGTGTCACATCCTCTTCTGAGACCCGACATTCCCGGCGCTCCTAGGCCAGCACACGAGGAGATCCTGGAGAACCAGCAGGCCGAGGATGATCACGCCATTGATCTCATGCCGATCTGCCAGCGGATATCGATGCTTGGGCGGGACGCGTTGGGTCGAGGTATCGTGGAGCGGGGCGGTCCAGAGGCAGTCGCCGTGATGGAGATGATCGTCACTGATGCGGACCGTGCGGCGACATACAGGCGGCAGAGGAGGTCTCAGGGCGAGAGGTTTAGGCACACCCAGTAGTAGTCGGGTTTATATATTTTTTGTTATCGGATTGTATCTTTAGCACACTATTTTTATTTTTTTCGGTTTGTATATATTATTTTCATCGGATTAGTATTTTTTTTTGTTTATTTATCATATTAGTATTTTCAGTTTATCTATTGCTTATTTTATTTGGCGTTTACGTTTAATTAAAATGCGAGACTGTTTTAGAAAAAACATAAAAAAAAAACAGTTTCTGCATAATTCGGAAATGAACTTCCGAAACCCCCCAAAATCTGAACAAAGGTGTTTTCGGAAGTTCATCTCCGCAGACACCCCCCATGAGGTGTTTTCGGAGATGCACTTCCGAATTAAGGAAATTTTTTTAAAAAAAAAGCGCTTCGGAAGTTCATTTCCGAAGCAGGGGTATTTTGAGATTTTCGCTGGGGGTTACCCCATAGAGAGGTGGCCAAAGAAAAATTCTAAATTTATGATGTGGCAACCGTATCACTATTGTTTCGTTTTTTTTTTCATCCAAATAATATATTATTCTTATATATGTTCCGTAATTAGTGCTGCATTTTTTGATTCATTCAAATAGCAGGATATCACGAATCAGAATAAATGGAAATAATAATACAAATATATGATATTATTTGGAGATATCTTTAATTTCTTTCTTTTTTTTCGACTGAGATTTTGAAAGCTCAAAAGTATAAATTAGAGGAATTCACAACAAACAGGTATAGTGGCAGTATATAAAACAACATTCAGGCATTGAAGAGGTAAATCACATTTACTATCAATTCTTTTTATATTCCATTATCAAATCATGAAATCTTTCTTCTGCGTGTTAGCATCTTTAGTTTTTTTTACATTGTAGATGGAGATTGAATTTAGACTCATTATCATTCCATCCCAAAACTCTCTTATCAGAATAACCACCAAATCATACTTTTATATAACAAATGATTATTGTACAACTCATTAAAACTTTAATCTAATAAAAGACAATTTTCTTTTTATAAATTCGTTTTAATCACTTTATTTAGGTTTATGATTAGGTTTAGTCATTTTCAATATATTCATGTTAAGTATTTAACTTGATTTTTAATGCTCGCAATAGCGTTCATGGAATCATATTACTAAATTATTTTTGGAGTCTGACTCGATGCATTTATTATCTTAGGGTTAGTTCTTATATTCATCAGAATGGAGCCAGATTGGGCAAATTTAGAAGCACTTGCACTGGGATTGATTTTAGATAAATTGGAATGGGTAGATCATATTTGGTTTGGTGCTGTCTGCAAGAATTGGCTATCAGTTGTAAAGCTTAACCATCAAAATCAACAATTAAGAACTAATGTCTTACCCATGCTTATGATCCCAAAAGCAAATCTATGTTTGTATGGCATTTCAACCAAGACAACATATGAATTTCAATTACCAATTCCTTATTATGATAATTGTTGTGGATGTAGTCATGGATGGATTGCAACATTCAATAGAAAATACCATGCATACTTTGCTATGGATATCGTCATAACTATGGTTAATTCTTTTAAGAATGTTTCTCCTATTACTCTTCCACCTCTCACAACATGTAGTGAGCATCATTATGAAGTACAACAATTGCCCAAGGTTACTCTTTCTGCCGATCCTATAACAAGTCCAAATGATTACGTAGTTGCTGTAATTTACTCAAAGTGTAACCGTCTTTCTATTTTAAAAGCGGGACAAACCAGTTGGACATCTATAGGTAAGTTCAACTTCAATCTTTACTTTATGGATGTCATATTCTATGGAGATATGGTATATGGTTTGACTGATCAGAAAGGTGTATTATCCTTCAATCTTAGTTATTTCGATGACCCTGATAGCGTTGAGACGTTAATAAGTCCAATTTCTGATATACGGTTTCATAAAGATTTGAAATGTTATCTTGTCAAGTCATTAGAGGGAGATTTGTGGTTGGTAAGGAAATTTTTAGATGACTGCAATCATAATGGCATGATAAAATTTGAAGTGTACATGTTGGAATTCGATGTTCGAGGAAAAAAGATTAAGCAATTGGTAAAACTTGAGAGTCTTGGAGACAATGTTATATTTGTGGGAGATTGTGATTCAATTTCTGCATCAGCTTCTTATTTCTCTGGTTGTTTGAAACAAGATTCTATCTATTATATTAACAAGGTTAAACATTATACGCCATTTCATGAATATTGTGAACCATACAATGTAGAAATATATAATGTAAAAGATGGAAGCTTGAGTCAGCAGGATCCAGAATATTCTTTTGTCAAACATATGCCAGCTCCTTTTTGGATTTTATTGCCCCTTGAATGAGAATAGTAGATTTAACATTTTCTTGTATATGTTTCTTCATTATTTTAATTATATTTGTCAAACTGATATGATAATGAGATTTAAGAACCAATTAGTAGTGATGTAATGAGAATTTTTCAACACTAATAAAAGTTCATTATAAGCTCCATTTATGATATTTTTACCATGTTCATCTCATTGGTTTCACTTCACAAAATCAACTTGATCATCCTTGAAGAAATCTCATTGTATGTCTCTAGACTTTTGACTCATTAAAAATGAAGCTTAAAAGTTGGATCATCATCTTCATCATATCTTCCAATTTAGGTTTGATTTAGATGTGGGGTTCCCTCTTAGGTTATGATTGGGTTTACACCTCCTTAGAATTATTGTATGATAAAGTTAGAGTATTGATTTGTTGCTTGTTTTCTTCGGTGTTCTATGTATAAACTCTTCATGATTATGAAATTACATGTTGATTGTTGCATGTTATGAGTGTACGTGTTTCTGACCTGTTAACAATGATACAACATGATAATGCTGAACAATGGTTGTGATTTTGAGATAAATAAGTTAAAGACCCAAAATGAGAGGTTGAAATTTCTAGACACGGCTACGGGAAGCTGCCACTAGGTCATAGCCGACCCCTTGAATTTGTATGGGGGAGAATCTGGGTTGGGCTTAGGGTGTAGTGCCTGCTACAGCCAGCGGTAGCTGATAAGTATCCAATGAGAATTTAATTTGTCACCCCCAAAATTATACATGTCATCCCCTAATTTGTATGAAATGATTCAAATGTTACCGGAGCCACTCGAGGAACTACTGCTGGAGCAACATCCGGATTGTATTGTCGCAGACATGTTTTTCCCATGGGCAACTGATTCGGCTCTCAAATTCGGAATTCCTAGACTCGTGTTTCATGGAACTTGTTTCTTTTCCTTGTGTGCTACTGTTAGGAAGCAAAATCTAAACCCTAACAAACTAAGGAAAAGCTGTAAAATAAAAGAGACATTAAAAGCTAACTAAGAAAATAAACTTCATTTCTTTTCATTGATTGCCTTTCAAGTGTCAAAGACATTACATATATATAATAATACTAATGGATAGTAAACTAAAGGCCCAATACTAATTAAAGCCCAATTCTACATTTAAAGATCCTAAGAACATTCTAGAGAACATTATAAAATAAAATACTAATATAAATTCTACTCCTAATTTAATATCTAAAATATTTATTTTATCCTAATTCTTACTCTATCATTACTCACCTCTTCAAAAACAACCTTGTCCTCAAGGTTGTAAAATAAAACTATTAAATACTGGAATTTTTTTCTTTTAAAGATAATTGAAATGAAATTGGAGTCTTACTTATAAAAATGTGGTAGAGAAATTTGAAGGAACATGTGATGTGAGTGGTCATGAAAAAAAATGGGTTGTGAATTTCAAAAAAAGTTGTCAGCTTGTCTTTCAAATTGAATTCACGTGATGGCCAAAGTGGGTGTATTCTATTCTATTCACGTGATGGCCAAATTGAATACCACATTAACTCAATTTTTTTTAAAATGAAAAGATGCAAAATGAGTATACGTGACATGACCAAAGTGGGAGGGATGGTGTGCAGTGTGCACCTTAAATGACACATTTAATTCAAAATGAATTAAATAAATGATGATGAATGATGTATTGGATGAAAGGAGTATCCAATGAGAGAAGGGATACAGCTGGAATTGCAGGCGCGTGGGAACGTTTTACAATTATTCTTTCTTCCTCTTTATTATTTCTCTCTCCTCTTTTCTTATTCTCTCTCACTCCCGTACTATTTTTCTTTTTCTCTTCTTCTATTTCTCTGTTCCTTTTCCTTCTTCTTCCAAGTAAAATAAAAGATGGTGGTGGTTTCGGCGGTGGCCGTTGAAAATATGACGGTATCTCCGATGATGACGGTTGTAATTTTGATGGCGTTGTTTTTGTCGGTGGTTGTTTCAAATCGGAAAGTGTTGCTCGAGGAGATGATACCGGAGATGATTTCAGAAGTGTTGTCTGAGCTTTCATCGAAAGAGAAGATGACAGAAGTGTTACCGGATTTGTCTTTGAAATTGTCGTCGGTGGTGTTGCCGAAAATGTCACCGGAAAAGACGCCGGAGTTCGTAAAATCGCCGAAGAAGATGACAGTAAAACCGGAGTTGTTACCGCTGTTTTCGTCGGGAGTGGCACCGTAGATGAGTTTTGTGAATCACATACCTTTTCTATGCCTTCTTTTTCTGCTGGCTGTTTTCCATAAGTTCGCATAAATGAATATTTTTCTTTCAAAAACTTTTGTGAGTTTTTGAATGAATCTGAAAGATTTTGAATATCTTTCTTCAAATCTTCTCTATATTTGTTTGAAATCTCATGAGACTCAATCAAATATTGTTTTAGAGTTTCTAACTCTTGGTAAAATGTTTCGGATGGTGAAATGAAATTCTGAGAGTGTTGATGTTGAAAATGGTGCTGGTGATGGTGGTGTGAGTAATTCTGAGGTTGTTGTTGGTGTAAAATGTATGGGATAGGTGAAGGGTATGAAATGTGTGGGATATGTGATGGTGGATATAATGTGTATGGGTTAGATGATAAAGGTGGTGTGGTTGAAACAATGGAATAATAAGGATGGGTTGGAGGAATGCTCCATTGATGAAATGGGGGTGTGCAGTTGGAATACTCCATGGGAGAGATTGAGTGCAAGAATGAAAGCACCAAATGTTAGGAAGCAAAATCTAAACCCTAACAAACTAAGGAAAAGCTGTAAAATAAAAGAGACATTAAAAGCTAACTAAGAAAATAAACTTCATTTCTTTTCATTGATTGCCTTTCAAGTGTCAAAGACATTACATATATATAATAATACTAATGGATAGTAAACTAAAGGCCCAATACTAATTAAAGCCCAATTCTACATTTAAAGATCCTAAGAACATTCTAGAGAACATTATAAAATAAAATACTAATATAAATTCTACTCCTAATTTAAATATCTAAAATATTTATTTTATCCTAATTCTTACTCTATCAGCTACTTAGTGCATGAGACTCTATCTATCAACCTTTCAGGAGTGTTTCTTCTGATTCAGAACCTTTTGTTATTTCTAATCTTCCTGGTGAGATTAAAATAACAAGGTTGCAGACTGCACCTTTTGAAGACTGGAAGGAATTAGAAGGGATGGCTAAATTAATGCATGAAGCAAAGGATTCAGAAATTAAGAGCTTTGGAGTAGTTGTTAACAGCTTCTATGAACTTGAAAATGTTTATGCAGATTATTATAGGAATGTACTTGGAAGAAAAGCATGGCATATTGGTCCTTTGCCTCTTTGGAATAAAGAAGCTTCTATTTCTATTGATCAACATCAACATGTGTGTTTAAAATGGCTTGATACGATGAAAACAAACTCGGTTGTTTACGTTTGTCATGGTAGTATGGCACATTTTTCTAACTCTCAGCTTAGAGAAATTGCCATGGGACTTGAGGCTTTGGAACAGAAATTTATTTGGGTGGTTAGAAAGAGCGAAGAAGACGGAGAAGAATGGTTACCGGAACAATTTGAGGAAAGAAAGGAAGGAAATGGAATGATTTTAAGAGGTTGGGCACCACAAGTGATGATTCTTGAACATGAAGCAATTGGTGCATTTGTGACTCATTGTGGATGGAATTCAGTTTTAGAAGGAGCCATTGCAGGTGTGCCTATGGTTACATGGCCTATGGCTTCTGAGCAATTTTACCGAATTTTTAGAAAAAGTGATGCAAAAGCATAGATTTTACACATATTTTTAAAACAGGTGTAACATCATTTTTTTTCAAAAATCTATGATTTTATACCGTTTAAAATCATATTTTTTATATCGAGTTACTTAAATATGACAGATAAAATCATAGACTTTTGAATTTTTTTTATAATTTTATCGGAAAACTACAAAACATACAAAATTTACCGGATTAATAAAAAAAATTTTTTAGTGTTAAATTTGTTTTTTATAGGAATATTCGATATGATCTACCGGATTTTCAAAAATCCGGTAAAAACTCATACCGATTTTTTTAAAATGCGGTAAAAATTTGCTTAGTATCAACCCAAAAACTATTGGATTTATTAAATATGCTAGTGATTTTTTTTTTTTGAATTTTACTATTTTTTTAGAGTAATTTTTTTGGTCCAAATGTAATTTGAGATGAGGTCAATAATAAACAAGACATTTTGGTTAATATAAAAAATCATGGGGGTATCAAGTATAACCGGGGGTAGTAGGGAAAAATCTCTTATTAGACCTATGGGAAACCCAAAACAATTTCCGCCAAGGCTTGTGGTAGCGGATCAACGAGGAGATTTTCAAAATCCTGTGTTCGATTCTTCGATTTGTACTTGCTAGAGTGGAAACGATTTGGGAGCCTCTATGAGTAACCTTGGAAATAAGCGCATTAAATGCTAGTCTCATCTTTGAGATATTTTGGAGGATTGTTCCTAGATGTGTTCCTAGGTCCCTGTAGTAGGGTGTGACACGTCCCTCTAGGGTGCTCAAGTATACTCCAGTGTCGTAATTTTGAGACAAATTCAACATTTGGTTTTTCATTTGTCTGTTTTCTCTTACTTTGTGTTGTTGATATGTTTGTCTCATTCCACTATATATAAGATAAATAATATACCTTGAACAAAGTTCCTCAAGATTGTACAATCGCAATGATCATGCGTTGGATCAAATTGTAGGAGATATCAAAAGAGGTGTAAGTACTAGAACCCATGCTAATAATTTCTATAAATACTATGCTTTCATTTCTTAGATTAAACCTTAATCGATATTTGATGCCTTACTTGACGAGGAATGGTTACTTGTTATCCAAGAAGAACTTATCCCATTTAAAGGGAACAATATTTCAGACCTTGTTCTGTGCCCAGTTGATAAAATCGTCATTGGCACTAGATGGGTATTTAGAAACAAGATGGGTGAAAATGGCGTAATTACTATAAATAAAGCAAGATTAGTGGTAAAAGGATATAGTCAATCTGAAGGAATAGACTACAAGGAGATCACAACCCCCACGTGTATCTCTCACAACCCCTGGATTTTGAAGATCACGATAATCTTAACTTTTTTTAAAATTAAAAGAGTCTAGAGCTTGGTATGAGCGAGTGAGTGGATTTTTCATTAAACAAGAATTCAATCGTGGTAAAGTCGACAACACTTTTTTTATTAGACGTCAAGGAAATCATATTCTTTTAGTTCAAATATATGTAGATGATATTATTTTCGGTTCTACTAACAAATTTCTTTGTCGAGAGTTTGCAAGTTTGATGCAAGGAGAATTTGAGATGTCTCTTATGGGAGTGCTGATATATTTCTTAGGATTGCAATTCAAGAAAGCCGAAGAAGGGACCTTCATAAGTCAAACATAATACTGCTTAGAGCTTTTAAAGAAGTTCAATATGAAATATTCGAAAAGTATCTCAACACCTATGACATCTAACATGCTTACTGACAAAGACAAAAGAGGAGTGGACTTCGACATTACCAAATATATTCATTAGTTTGCTTATTACCTTCTTTCCTTTACTTGTTCATGTAGAGCAAGTTTTTATTGTTCTTGTTGACATCTAAATCTTTTAAATGTGTGATGTTAATTATGTGCACTCGAGCATTTGTATATTTGTTCATGCATTATTTATGTTGTTAATACATTCCTTTACATTATAGTTTTAATCACTTAACTGTATGTTGTTGAATGTTAATGTTGCATATCTATTTGCATTTGGTGGCATGTAACATGTTTATATTTGTATTCTGTATCCGATCTCTATGGTTGTAAATTCTTCTTAATTATCTAGCTCATATGGAATTATTTGTTTGTCGTTGGTTATTTGGTTTGTAGAATCATTTGATATATTTGTTTTTGATGTCATCAAAAAGGGGAGAAAGTTTAATGGAGTCTAGTATTGTTTTATGCGTTTTGTGTTATGGTTTGAGTGCAATATTTTAAGGGGAGCATGAGCATTTTTGTGCTATTCGACTCAATTCCAAGTGAAAGCTTTCCAAGCATAAAAAAGGTGGAGAATGTAGTTGCATGTCCAATACGATTATTTAAGAGGAGAATGTAGTGAATTGCACGAGTTCATGGAATAATAGCCATATGTGTTATTGATTCAAGTTAGGTGGAAAGAAAAATCTCAAAGTATTTTGAAAACTATGAAAAATTGATATTTTGTGTGTTTAATTTGAAATAAGCACACATCATGACTAGAATCAAATTAAAATAGCGACAAATAAAAGGTTTTCAAACACTTTGATTTGAATTAGAATTTACACTTAATTTGAATCAGGTGTTTTTTGGTTATCTTTGTTTGATTTGATTCGAATTAGACTTTACACCTGATTCGAATCAGATATATTTTTAACATTTTCCATTTGGCTTTGTTGGAGTAGATTTGAATCATGATTTACACATGATTCGAATCACGGGGTCTTTGATTAGAATCAGACTTTGTTCTTGATTCACATCAGATTGAAAATGGGTTGAAAATATTTATCATTCTTATTCCACTTCACTTGCTCATTTGACTCAATTCATTAAATGTTCTTCATTCGAATCTAATTACTTTTTTCATCCATTTTTGTGCTTAATATGAAACACTTATAAAAATATTTTATCATCATTTTGTTAAACAAACTTCCTCTAACTTTTGAAAAAGTTCAAAACCGTTGTGACAAAATTCTTTCTTCTTCAATCTTTATTTTGATTTCAGATCTTGATAATGAGAGATTTGTAATTGATTGAGGGAGACACAATTTTGAAACTAATTATTTTGAAGAATGGGTAAAGTTTTTCAGGTTTTTGCAAGATTGAGTTTGTTGTCATTGGTGATGACTAATATTATTATAAACCAAGCTGGAAAGTTGAGATTGTATCTTGATGAAAAACAAAGTAAAATATCTGCATGAAACCCCAAGTTATAATTTAATTAGGAAAAATAAAACCTAGATTTGATTATATAAAATCAAAGGCCTTCCTTGAATAAAACAGGACTAGGGTTTAAATCTGGTAAATCACATAATTAAGGCTTTAATAGGAAGAAATTGAATTGCCTTGTTTATAATTTCTTTTACTATGATAGATTTGGGCACTTAGAGCCATTTTGTTTTGAAACTTTAAGAAGATTTAAAGGTACCCAAGAAGATTTGGATATCAAAGATGAAAATCTAATGTGTTTTGTTGGGGTGCTTTGCAACTTCAATGATGTCGTATTGCGTATTTACTGAGTCCGTGCAAAGTAAGATGTATACCTTTGAGTATACATGATGTGCATGGCACCAAACATGATTGTGATCCAATAATGTTCACTAATCGAAGATATCAACAGTCGTGATCAAAGAAAATTTTTCGTTGAGGATGGTCTCAACAATTATGATCTATGATGACATGTTAACCTCTTAGTAGGTTAAGAACATAAGTTTGTATTAGATCTATCTATCCCGTAGTTTTAACCAACTCTCATATCACATAATTCGCAAAGAAGAATCAACAATTCTGTCATTTTTCGAAAGAGGGACTCATTATAAAAAAGTACTTGATATTTAAGGTAGTACACTTTTTAGAAATTGATAACCACAAAAAATTGATTAACGCTCTAAATAATCATTTAAAAATTGTTATTATTAATAAAATGTTTGAGTGTTACAGCACTTTTGAAAAAAAGGGTGCAAAAGGATGAAAATGTTGTAAAAGCAGGGTGGCAAAGTCAAAACCCCAGTCCAATGCCCAAGGAGATTGAAAACAAGGTAATAATCAATTATGATCATCGATTATATAGTCTAACACATTCAAATTTCAGACAAAATCAGATTGAATCTTTGCCTCTAAAGCAAATGAGGAGTTAACGTGCCACTATTAGGAGTGAATTAGTAGTATTTTCATGTGTTAAATTAACTACCTTTTGATCTGAAGTTAAACATATCTTATGATTTTTAAGGATTTTATGGTTAGAATTGAACTCTAGAGGTTTGATGCTAATTGTAGAGCGACTTGCATCACTTTGGGTGTTATTTGTGCAGATTTTAATGTTGAAAAGTAAAGACGAAGACACACGAAGGCGTAGAGATTCTGGAGAAGAGAAATTAGAAAGAAGGAGGATGAAGCAGAGGCCGAGCCGCGGTGATAAGGGGAGAGACACGCCATCACTTCTGACTTTGGCTCGCGCCTCGCCAATCCGTGCCGCGCCGCGGTGGTTGCGTTACAAGGATGAATTGTTATAAATAGAAGCCCTAATCCTCATAAGAGAGGAATCTTTGGTGAACGAAATTCATAGAGCAATCCTATTCCAGAGCATAAAGCCACTTCCGACGGAGAATTCAACACCAATTGAAGACATTCCCTTGATGAAGATGAATCCTTCCATAAAACTTTGTGTGTTCTTCATGGCTATGGAGAGCTAAACCCCATTGTGTTGAGTTTAAGGTAGTAGTTAACCTATGAAGACGCAATTACTTTGATTAATTCCTGTGAACAATTGTTTAAGTTTTATTATCAATGAAAAACCTTGCTTTTATTTTATATCATCGTTGAACTATCAATCGAGAGATAGGGTTTATACTTTTGACCTAGGTTTTTACATTGAATTGTTGATTAATACTC